>NC_136273.1:84072844-84074211 GCF_964187855.1 Myxine glutinosa
GTGCTCTGTGGCCGACGGCCTTTAATAACGTGCAGAGCACCCTTTCCCAGCATCAAAAGCACCACCCCACCACCAATCGGTGCAGTCACCATTGTTCATTGGAATAAAAATAAATTCGACAACCCCTAACCCTGCAGGTGTCTCTTGCTCTTCTTGTGGTGCACTTGGTGTTAACTAAAAGTGGTTCACCTGTATGGCATAGGTGCCACGTTGACCCATAGGTCCATCCCCAGGTGGTGCTTGGCCGCAAACGAACTGCGGTCCATTGTGGGTGGCCACAAACATTGCGGTCCATATGGTGTATCGATCCCGGCAGCAAACAGCGAAAGTGCAGGCCCACAACTGCGCAGCCAGCACCTCTCTCTCCTCTCTCTCTACCCCAAAGCCAGATCCTCGGAGGTGGGAGACAAAAGAAACAGACAAGTGAGTAAGGTGGTAAGGGCGCAAAAGTGCACGCAATGTAAGGTGATGCACACTGGGGGCACATGGGAACCAGGTGAGACAGGTACGTTCCTATCGTACGCCCCCCCCCCCCCCCACCAGGTAACCTACATGGCCCCTCCCTTACCCCTTACTGTATCCACAAAACACAACACTACCCATAAACATCTACTTTACAAATCAACAACCATCCCTACTGTCTTCCCCGTTCCTCCCATAAACCAAATTCGTCTTCTCTCCCTCCTAACCAATCAAATTTGCCATTTTCAACTCTCATCAAAATTTGCCATTTTCAACTCAACATCAAAATTTGCCATTACCAATTCATCATCAGTCCCTCCTAGGGAGGGAGAGATGGAATCACCCCAATGTCTCATCCACGTCGTGATGCGTCTCACAAATCCACAGCAATCTCATTTCCTGCTACAAAGAACAAAGAAAACACAGGTGTGGAGTCATCATCATCACCACAGGTAAGTGGCTGCGTATGGTGCGACAGGTTCATCAATCCTATCTATCTCCTAAATGACTTTAACAACTTTACACTACCCGGGGTCTTTCTCCGGCCAAACCATTGGCCCTCTTACACTATGGGTTCTAAAAACCAATTCCCATTGGCCAAACTGTGGTGCTCTTCAATTTGGGGTCTCACTCCCCCGATTCATCTCCCGGTGCCCTCGCACAATTTCTGGACTGCGGCGTGTACCTCTCCCAGTGGGTCTACCCACCTGCACACCTCCACCACTGCAGTTGCCTCCGAGCTTACCTGCTCCTTACCCTAACCTAACTACCAGGGGAAGGCCCTCTGGCACTCTCCCCACTCGGTGCCCTCTCTGGCACTGGGCTACCCGGGTCCGTCCTCCGGATCCTCGGGCCCCATCCACAACTCTACCGGCTCCCAGAGCCCACCTGCGGCCTCACCTGGC
>NC_136273.1:84074411-84159411 GCF_964187855.1 Myxine glutinosa
AGTCATGGCACGTCACGTGAACATCCTGATGTACACAACTGGTTTGTATACAACTTAACGACTGCACTGCACGTACTCGAGGACTAGCGTTCTGAAATCTCTCGTTCCACCAGTACAGTGCAGGGAGGACTCTTTTTGAAGAAAGTAACACTCAGAGCCTCAACAACGTTTTGTGTGAAGTCCATTCCATTCATTATTAAATCACTTCTGACTAGACTCTGGACCGACTGTTAAAACGTTTTAGAATTTAGATGATGTACTTTTGGTTTTAGATGGTGTCCTCTTGATTTTAGATGGTGGTCTCTTGTGTTTTAGATGGTGGTCTCTGGTTTTAGATGGTGGTCTCTTGGTTTTAGATGGTGGTCTCTTGGTTTTAGATGGTGGTCTCTTGGTTTTAGATGGTGGTCTCTTGTTTTAGATGGTGGTCTCTTGGTTTTAGATGGTGTCCTCTTGATTTTAGATGGTGGTCTCTTGGTTTTAGATGATATACTCTTGGTTTTAGATGGTGTCCTCTTGGTTTTAGATGGTGTCCTCTTGGCTTTAGATGGTGTCCTCCTGGCTTTAGATGGTGTCCTCTTGGTTTTAGATGGTGTCCTCTTGGTTTTAGATGGTGTCCTCTTGGTTTTATATGGAGTCCCTCTTCGTTTTATATGGCGTCCTCTTGGTTTTAGATGGTGTCCTCTTGGTTTTAGATGGTGTCCTCTTGGTTTTAGATGGTGTCCTCTTGGTTTTAGATGGTGTCCTCTTGGTTTTAGATGGTGTCCTCTTGGTTTTAGATGGTGTCTTCTTGGTTTTAGATGGTGTCCTCTTGGTAACATGTATTTTTGATGGTGTCCTCTTGATTTTAGATGGTGTCCTCTTGATTTTAGATGGTGTTGTGGCGGACACGAAAGCTCACTGGCGCGAGGGCATCATTCCACGCACCAAGTGGGCGGCGGCCACGCCCGAGGGGTAGGCATGGCCGCGGGATATACACCGGGCACGCAGCCCGGAACGCTCCAGTGCTACAGTGACCTCTTGTCAATAAAGACACTTTTGTTTTAACCGCGTTGTCTGCTTCCTCCTTGGTAGCAAGTCGCGCGCGTAGCACCGCGCTTCATTGGTGACCTCCGACGTTCTGGTCAGCCATCACTGACCACCCGAACCCGCCACAGCCATGGCAACCAACGCGGTAGCGATAAAGCTCCCCGAGTTCTGGGGAGCTCAGGCGGAGATCTGGTTCCTGCAGGCCGAAGCCCACTTCAGGCTTCGACGCATCACGGCGGACGAGACACGCTACTGCCACGTGGTCGCCTCCCTCGGGGCCGGCGCGGCCGCCCGCGTCGTGTCGGTCCTGAGGAACCCACCGGCCGACGACAGGTACGAGGCGATCAAGCGTCTCCTCCTCACCACGTTCGGCCTCACGGTGGACGCACGGGCCGATCGCCTCTTGGACCTCCCCGAACACGGTGACACGCGACCGTCGGTCCGAATGGACCATATGCTGTCGCTCATGGGCGACGAAACCCCGAACGCTCTATTCCGGGCGTTGTTTCGACGCCAGCTGCCGGCACGAGTACGCCTCGCGTTGGCCGGTTCCGCGACAACGGAACCCTGCGCGCTCGCGGCCGAGGCCGACAAGTTCTACGCGGCTTTGGACACGCGGGCGAGTTTCGGTGCGGCCGTAGCGGCTCCCGAGCCCGTAACTGCTGCGGATGCCCACCCCTACTACGTGACGCATCGCGTAGCCGCTGAACCTCCTGCGGGTGCCCACCCCTGCTCCGAGGGGCGCCTCGTGGCGGCCGCCACGCCCCGCCCACTACCACCGCAGAAACCGCGGCCTCCGGCTTCGCCGCAAACCTGGTGCCATTTCCACGCTAAGTTCGGCCATGAGGCCCGGCAATGTCGACCGCCGTGCTCATTCGGCAGGTCGGGAAACGCCCGTGCCGGCCCTCGGTAGTGGCACTGAGCGCCGGCCGATTAAACAGCCTCCTGTACATAACGAACACCTTATCCGGGCGCCGTTACCTGTGCGACACGGGAGCGCAGGTGAGTGTCGTTCCCGCCGGTACGTCCGACAAGCAGACCGCGGGCCGGGGCCCCGTGCTGCTTGCCGCCAACGGTACGCCCATTCGCATGTACAGAAAATGCTGCCTTTCTCTGCGGTTCGGAGGGCAGGTTTTCCGATGGTCGTTCGTCACTGCCGACGTGCCTATGGCACTGCTCGGCACGGACTTCCTCTGTGCCAATGGCCTGTTGGTCGACGTCAAGCACAGAAGGCTTGTCCAGGCTGAGACGTTCAGCTCGCTCGCTTGCGCGCTGCCCGCCTCGTTGAGCAGCGCATGGAGCGGCTCATCGAGCGGCTCGCCGTGTGGCTTGCTGAGCGGTTCGGTTCCGGCCAGGTTCATCTGCACGCTTCCGGCAGCGGACGAATTCACCCGCCTCCTCGCCCGTTTCCCGGCCCTCACGAGGCCCACCTTCTCGGCGGGGACCGTCAAGCACGGGGTGGAACATCACATCCCCACCGCCGGGCCACCGGTCTACGCCCGGGCACGCCGCCTCGAGCCGACGAAGCTCGCGGTAGCTAAAGCGGAGTTTGCTACGCTGGAGTGGCTCGGCATCGTGCGGCGCTCTGAGAGCGCTTGGGCATCGCCGCACCACATCGTGCCTAAGCCCGGCAGGGGATGGCGACCGTGCGGGGACTACCGCCGTCTCAACGACGCCACCACCCCCGACCGCTACCCCGTCCCCCATATTCAGGACTTTTCCGCCCGCTTGGCGATTATGTCCTTCTTCTCGAAGGTGGACCTCATACGTGGTTACCACCAGGTCCCCGTCAGGCCGGAGGACATCCCAAAGACAGCTGTCATCACGCCGTTCGGTCTTTTCGAATTTCTTCGGATGCCCTTCGGTTTGAAGAATGCGGCTCAGGCGTTCCAGCGCCTCATGGACAGCGTCTTGCGCGACTTGGATTTCGTCTACGTCTATCTGGATGACATCCTCGTCACAAGCGCATCCCGCGAAGAGCACCTACATGTCCTCTTGATTGTCCTCTTGTGTCCTCTTGATTTTAGATGGTGTCCTCTTGATTTTAGATGATGTACTCTTGGTTTTAGATGGTGTTCTCTTGGTTTTAGATGGTGTCCTCTTGGTTTTAGATGGTGTCCTCTTGGCTTTAGATGGTGTACTCTTGGTTTTAGATGGTGTCTTCTTGGTTTTAGATGGTGTCATCTTGGTAACTTGTATTTTTGATGGTGTCCTCTTGATTTTAGATGATGTACTCTTGGTTTTAGATGGTGTTCTCTTGGTTTTAGATGGTGTCCTCTTGGTTTTAGATGGTGTCCTCTTGGCTTTAGATGGTGTACTCTTGGTTTTAGATGGTGTCTTCTTGGTTTTAGATGGTGTCATCTTGGTAACTTGTATTTTTGATGGTGTCCTCTTGATTTTAGCTGGTGTCCTCTTGGTTTTAGATGGTGTACTTTTGGTTTTAGATGGTGTCTTCTTGATTTTAGATGGCGTCTTCTTGGTTTTAGATGGTGTCCTCTTGGTTTTAGATGGTATACTCTTGGCAACTTGTATTGAGATGGTGTCCTCTTGGTAACTTGTATGTTTGATGGTGTCCTCTTGATTTTAGATGGTGTCCTCTTGGTAACTTGTATTTTTGATGGTGTTCTCTTGGTAACCTGTATTTTAGATGGTGTCCTCTTGGTAACTTGTATTTTTGATGGTGTTCTCTTGGTAACCTGTATTTTAGATGGTGTCCTCTTGGTAACATGTATTTAGATGGTGTCATCTTGGTAACTTGTATTTTTGATGGTGTTCTCTTGGTAACCTGTATTTTAGATGGTGTCCTCTTGGTAACATGTATTTAGATGGTGTCATCTTGGTAACATGTATTTAGATGGTGTCCTCTTGGTAACCTGTATTTTACATGGTGTACTCTTGGTAACCTGTATTTTTGATGGTGTTCTCTTGGTAACCTGTATTTCAGATGGTGTCCTCTTGATTTTAGATGATGTACTCTTGGTTTTAGATGGTGTTCTCTTGGTTTTAGATGGTGTCCTCTTGGTTTTAGATGGTGTCCTCTTGGCTTTAGATGGTGTACTCTTGGTTTTAGATGGTGTCTTCTTGGTTTTAGATGGTGTCATCTTGGTAACTTGTATTTTTGATGGTGTCCTCTTGATTTTAGATGATGTACTCTTGGTTTTAGATGGTGTTCTCTTGGTTTTAGATGGTGTCCTCTTGGTTTTAGATGGTGTCCTCTTGGCTTTAGATGGTGTACTCTTGGTTTTAGATGGTGTCTTCTTGGTTTTAGATGGTGTCATCTTGGTAACTTGTATTTTTGATGGTGTCCTCTTGATTTTAGCTGGTGTCCTCTTGGTTTTAGATGGTGTACTTTTGGTTTTAGATGGTGTCTTCTTGATTTTAGATGGCGTCTTCTTGGTTTTAGATGGTGTCCTCTTGGTTTTAGATGGTATACTCTTGGCAACTTGTATTGAGATGGTGTCCTCTTGGTAACTTGTATGTTTGATGGTGTCCTCTTGATTTTAGATGGTGTCCTCTTGGTAACTTGTATTTTTGATGGTGTTCTCTTGGTAACCTGTATTTTAGATGGTGTCCTCTTGGTAACATGTATTTAGATGGTGTCATCTTGGTAACATGTATTTAGATGGTGTCCTCTTGGTAACCTGTATTTTACATGGTGTACTCTTGGTAACCTGTATTTTTGATGGTGTTCTCTTGGTAACCTGTATTTCAGATGGTGTCCTCTTGGTAACATGTATTTAGATGGTGTCCTCTTGGTAACCTGTATTTTAGATGGTGTACTCTCGGTAAGTGTGAAAAAGTAATTGACTGGTGTGGTGTTCACCGACAATACGAGAGATGGGACGATACACAAGCATGCAACGTGGTTTGTTGTGGTTCCGAACATGCGGCGCCCGGCAGGTGGTGTTCAAGCATCTACATACAGTAATCTACATACATCTATATACAGCACACTTCCTCGCCCTCTAAATGGCTTTAGTCAACAGAAAAAATCCTCAAAATACTGAGGACGCTTTCTGAGGCATAAAGGTCAAACCTGGGGGACTAGGAGACACAGAAACAGATTCTTCCTGATTTGGTAGGGATGACATACCAGAAGAACCCATCAAATTTTGAGCATCATGTGCACCAGGTAGAAGTGCTTGTGCATTTTCTCTGGTCAGAACTGACTCAGACAAGCAGCCAGGACCAACTGGCCAAGCCGGCGCGGGAATGTCCAGCATTGCCGATTCAACAGAAACCTGATGTGGTGGTACAACAAGTTCAGAATCAATACAAGTTGACAAATTTCACACTTTTCCATCATCAGTTTCAACCATGTAGCTATAGCTGGTCCTAGAACCACTGATACAACTACCGGTACCCACTTACAATTGTGGGAGAAATCGCATTTCATCAAAGGCTGACCTACCTCAAAGGTACGATCACGTTTTGGACATGACACAGAAACGTACACAGACCTACCAGGTCTCCACAAATCCAGTCTTGATCCCAATGAACGTCCATACAAATGCAAAGCTGGTGTATTGCTAGTTGATGGGTGAACCGTGAACCGCATTCTGATAACGGAGGAAAAACACATCAACATTTGTTTCTTCTCCTCCACTGCCAAACTCTGGAACTTTTTACCTTCTCATGTCTTTCCAAACACATATGTCACTGAATTGGTTCACAGATAAAAAGCTCGAAGCTGATTGGTTCTTTTAAGATCAAAAGGTCATTTTTTAAAAAGGTCAATGTTGAATAAAACCGTCAATTTTCATTTTGTTTTGGTTTAGCTGTTTCCATCATGTTTAGCATACAACGAAGAAAAAGACGAAGAAGAAGAAGACGTCTGAATACAAAGTGGATGCGGATGGGCTTTGAATTTTCAGATGCCTTCTCGTTTAATCTGCGTTAATAAATTAATCAGATCCCTTTAAAATTAAGTTACATGTCCAATTATTCTGCAGATGGAATATAGATTACATCATACCTGCACACAAGAGTGGTCTGTCCCTCTACAGAGAGAGAGCAAGCAGTGTTTGAGATCCAGGAGACACGAAACAGTAAAACTCCAAATAATTAAATTAAACCACTGCCATTTTCTTACAAGCAAATAAACTGAACTTTGCAAACCCAGCAACAAAGTCAAACTTTGCGACAAGTTCTTGTTAACATTTGTTATCTTCGGCAACTTTAGGATTACCAAAAACCGTCACACGGCCGTGCATTCAGCCATCTCATCTACAATGCAGATTTAGTATTTTTTTTAAATGTAAAACACTGAAAGCAACACAAACTCAGGAGTCAGGAGTTTTGTTCAAATTAAAATATGTGATTCTCACTTGGGAGTTATTTCTGAATGAAAAGCAAAGCATCCTAAGTGTTTCTTAATGGAGACATATGTGTATATAAATAAATAAATAAATATATATATATATATATATATATATATATATATATATATATATATAGTTGTGGATATGAGAATGGTTTGTTTTTTTTGTTGTTATTGTGTAAATTGTTGTTAAAATATCGCCCTCCTTGCTCCAGTTATGTATAAAGGTCAAAGTGCGTCCCGTAATTAGTTCATAAACACCACACGTTAGCCAATCATAGATTTCCCCCCTTGTTGACAGTTATTTCCTTATTATGTGTATTAGGGTAAGGCCTTGTCTTCCATTAACTTAATACTCCATTGCACCGAATTCAAATAGATAGATCCCCTTTCATTCCCATTCCCAAAACTTCTACTGCCAACTGCCATTGCCGCCATTACGGCGTGGTCAGCTCGGGGAAGAAGGGCGTGCCCGCCCATCGTCATCAAGGGTGGAGACAGAGGGCCTGTGCCCACCAATCAGGGCCGAAGCGAGCTCACCGATGGGCGTGTCCTGAAGGCCGGCGGCTTGATCGCCCAAGGCGTTATATAAGTGCGCGTGGACGCCGTTGTTGGACTAAGAGGAGAGAGAGAGAGAGAAGGTTCGAGGTCAATTATAAGAGTTGCGCCAAAGGTCTATTGTAAGAGTTGCGCCAAAGGTCTATTGCAAGAGTTGTGCCAAAGAGAGGTGAATGACAAGCGTTGCGCAAAAGGTACCAAGACAGAGTTGTGCAAAAAAAGGGTCCAAGAAAGAGTTGCGCCAGAGACGGCAGATGCGTCCTGAGGTGAGCCAGAGAACCAGCAGCTTTGGGCTCAACAAGCAGCGTTGACTCCACCAGGCAGCGTCAACCCGTTACCCCGCGGGAACCAGATAGCGGTGGCATCGGTGGCCGTCGAGGTCCAGCCGACGTCCCGTGCGGGATCAAACCCGAACCATCTGCCCCAGCTGAACCTTCCCATTCCTCCTTCCAGCATCCATTCCTGCCCTTCCATCCTTCTTGTGTACGTGAGTTTGTTTTGTTTGTCTTGTCCCAGGGTTAATTAAGCTTGTATAGTTAAGCTAGTATTTTCACTGTGTCACCTGCTTTTTCCATTTTCCCTGTATATAACCTTGACTGCTCCTTTTGCTTTAGTGTGTGTAAATAATAAATCCTGTTACTCTTCTGTACGTCTTCTTCTTCTTCCTCTTTACATTCGGTCGCTTTAGAGGTTTCCATATTGAATATCTGTGGCGCGATTTTGGCCAACGTTCAGGAATCGGGTTAGTCGGGGTAACTGTTAGGGCCGTGGCGCCATCCGCTCGGCAAATCAACATCTTATCCGCGGTCCGTAACAATATATATACATACATACATATATATATACATATACATATACATATATAATATATATATATATATATATATATATTATATATATATATATATGTATATATATATATATATATATATATATATATATATATATATATATATATATATATATATATAATATATTTATATATATATATATATATATATATATATACAGTATATATATATATATATATATATATATATATATTATATATTATATATATATATATATATATATAGATATATATTAGGGTGGTGCTCAAAATAATTTTTTTTAAATATTTACTGGGACATGGCTTTATGTTGTTCCTTTTGTTCCAAAATGAAAAGACACCAAATATGAAAGCAATCTGATTTTATTTAGGGGTGCCACATCAGCCTTCAAACTAAAGGTGTCTACAAAACTTTTCTATATATGGATCGAAAGCAAAACCAGAAGTTTGTTTTATGAAAATCCACCCTCCACTCACTTTCTTTGTATTCTAGCAAACACAAGTTACAATAGCTGCACAAATAGCACTATATTGCTATGAAAACTCAAATTCAATGATAACAATCCAAATGTTCAGTTCATAAAATGAAGAGACACCATATCACATAATATAAAAAAACCCAAATATAATGAGAAATGTAACTCCTATTTCTGGGCCTGTTTCACCACTGTTGCCTTCTTGGCATCGGGGTACATCTTCCTGTGAGCAGCAACAACTTGGAGCAGAGCTTGCTTTTGCTCTTCATCCTTTGTAAGGAGCTTATTGTAGTCTTGTATCAATGCGACACCCCTTTCTGCCCCGTCGTTCACCACGACTAAGCCACTGGCGGCTTTCTTTGCTTCCTGAAAGCTGGTTTATTGCTCCCATGAACCAGGATCCTCATCCATCCAATCAGTTGGGGTCCCTAGGATGCTGAAGAAATGCTTGGTGTGTTTTGTTATGAGGCCAGCGATTGACAGGGCGGTTCCTCGTTTGATAGCTGGTCTCTTTGGAGAGGGGTTTTCACCATCATTTTTCAATGCTTCAATCATATTGATCTTGCTTTCTTTGTCAATTCTGGTGTCAAAGAATGCAAATGCCACTAGTACTGGGCTCATGTACCACGTGTGGCGGCCAAGTGCCTTCAAGGCTGCCTGAGCCATCTTCTGATTGATTTGTTCAAACTTTTCCAACTTCTTGAAGAGGTTAATGTCATTCAGGGGAGCCTCAATAGCTTGTGGAGCCCGAAACCAAGCCTGTACATACACAAGGCAGACAAAAATGTTGAAGGCTCGGAGTTCTCTCGCCTCTCGAAGTGTCAAGTGGAACTCTGACCGAAACATGAACACCTGTAGTGAATATAGTGCTTTTGCCATCCATCTGGCTCTGTGCATTGCTCCTGGAGCCATGATCCGGATTCCACGAGGTGGGATTCCTCCCATGTAGATGACAGTCAGTTCTAGGAGTTCACGATAATCATCTCGTGGCTGCTGATCTTTCAAACACACAAGAACGTTTTTGCTTCCAACACAGTGTCTACAGACAGTGTCTACAGATCCCATTGAAGACTTCCTCTCTGAGAATTGATCGTGAAGAAACTTCCTGTCCTTGGGGTTGGTGATTATGGCCTCCGAATCTGCATGCCTAAGATCAAACGTCTTCTCCAAGGAGGCCTTGAAGGATGCTTCCTTTTTCTCTTGGGTCGCACCACCCCGCTTTGCACCTTTTTGGAGGCTCCTCCATTCTTCATATAGCCTCTCCAAACGATGGATGCAGTGCTGCTTCGTCGTTGTAGGTAGGTGATCTTTTTCCCAGAACTTCACAACCTCTTCAATGGTGAGGGTTGCACTCTCCCGGGCAGTGCGATTCTCCTTCTTCAGGTGATGGAAAAACAGGACAAGAGATTGATGCACAGTCGGGAGCTTGGCACCTTTGATGGCATCTCCAGAAGTGGACCCAATGAGATACACATTATCCTGAGCCCGAGTTTTCAATGAAACACTGCTACTAGCACATGCCATATCTGCAAAATAAGCAAGAATGTGGGTAAAATCATGTTAATTCTTACTCCACAGGGTCACTCTCTACAAAAGAGCCACAGTCAATAAGTTAGGCCTACATATTACACACTAAAAAAGCGTACCCCTGACCCCGGGAACCTGTACAAAACATGCATGAAAATTGCCCAGATAGTGATCATAGGAAGTCTCAAAACTGTATGTATAATATATTGTATATATATAATGTATAATGTGTATTTATGTATATTTATTATTTAATGTATATTTACTATATATTTATTTTTAATATTATATTTGATGTATATATATAATTATGTATTTATTTTGTGTATATACAGCCCAAAAAATGGGAATTCCTATTTTTGCATGGGGGAAAATTCATCACTGATGTGGCACCCCTAAATATTATTGGATTCCATTCCAATTTGGTGTGGTTTCCTTTGACACCTAAAGGAACAAAAATAGACCATGTCCCGGAGAATATCTGCATTTTGCTTTTTTGAAGCCCACTCTAATATATATATATATAGATAGATATAGATAGATATGTGGTGCTGTGCACACACAACTCGTTTGCCAAAAAGGTAGGCCACAACGCGTGGTACAAACAAAAGCACTTTATTATAAGCTCGCACATCAGCACTGGGCGGGCTCGACCTTCGAGCCCGCATATATGTCCCGAGGCCATGCCTTGCCCCCGGGCGTGGCCGATCGGCCGAAAGGCGGGGCATGAATCTCAGTTCCACGCCCAGACACTCGCGCCAACCACTGGTGCGCGGAATTATTGATCATTGTGCCCGCCACACGCGCCCCCCCAGAATTCCCGCACACCTGAAGGGTGAGCTTGCGGGGAAGCCGGATGACCCGGCCGAAACGCCCTCTGGCGATGCGTGCAGGGCTGGGGGGTAGCGGGACGGCGGGGCTGGGGGGTGCCGGGGGTCTGACTGCCGGGGGGCGGCCTCGACGCGGAGGCAGAGCTGCTTGCGGGGGGTGGTTCAGATCGAGGTGGGCCGGCTTGAGGCGGTCCACGGAAATACGATCCGGAGCACTGCCGATGTCCACGATGAAATGTTTGTCCCCGGAATCCAGCACGTGGAAGGGCCCGTCATACGGGGGCCGCAGCGGTGCCCGGTGGGCGTCGTGCCGGACGAAAACGTACTCCGCCGTGCGAAGCTCCGGGGCGACGTGGGAGGACGGGCAACCATGGTGTGCCGTCGGCACCGGGGCGAACCTCCTGGCGGTCTCCTGCAGGGTGGAGCGCTGTTACGCCGCGGACCAAGGAGCCGTGGAGTCGGGGATAAATTCGCCCGGCACCCGCAGCGGTTGTCCGAAAACCAGCTCCGCCGAGGACGCGCGCAGGTCGTCCTTGAGCGCCATCCTGAGGCCCAGCATGACCCAGGGGAGCCTGTCGGCCCAGCTGCCGTCGCACAGGCTGGCCCGTTGCGCGGCCTTCATTGAGCGATGAAAGCGCTCGCACAGGCCGTTGGCCTGGGGGGTGGTAGGCCATGGTGCAGTGCAGTTTGACGCCAAGCCCTTGCGCCACCGCTCCCCAGAGCTCCGAGGTGAACTGGGGGCCGCGGTCGGACGAGATGTCCGAGGGGGCACCAAACCGGGCAACCCATGTGGCGATGAAGGCTTGCGCGACGTCAGCCGCAGCCGTCGCCGCAATAGCACGGCCTCCGGCCACCGGGTGGTGCGGTCCACCATGGTGAAGAGGTGGGTGAACCCCCTCGAGGGGGGCAGTGGTCCCACCAAGTCGACGTGGACATGGTCGAACCGACCCTCGGGCACCGTAAACGGGGCCAACGGGGCCTGGGTGTGGCGGTGGACCTTTGCATGCTGGCACGCGAAGCACGTCCTGGCCCAGTCGCGGACGTTCTTCCTGAGGCCATGCCAGACAAACTTCGCCGTGACGAGCTTCTGGGAGGCCTTCGTGCCCGGGTGGGACAGGCCGTGGATGGCATCGAAAACCGGGCAGCCAGCGGGCACGATGGGGCGAGGCCGGCCGAGGGAGACGTCGCACAAGAGGGCCGTGCCCGCGATGTCGAACGGCACCTCGGTGACGCGGAGGCCCTTGACGGCGGTCCACAAGGCCTGGACATCGGGGTCGGCGGTCTGGTCCTCCGCCATCCGGGCATAGTCGATCCCGAGGTGGACCGCATGTACAACGGACCGGAAAGGCAATCCACCACCGGGTTGTCTTTACCCGCGACGTGACGGATGTCCGTCGTGTACTCGGACACGGCAGAGAGGTGACGTTGCTGCCGGGCCGACCATGGCTCGGCGACCTTGGCCATCGCGAACACAAGGGGCTTGTGATCGGCGAAAGCCGTGAACGGGCGGCCCTCGAGCAGATGGCGGAAGTGTCGGACCGCCAGGTGGAGCCCGAGCAGCTCGCGGTCGAAGGTGCTGTAGCGGCGTTCGTGCAGGCGAAGCTGCCGGCTAAAAAACACCAGCGGCTGTCAAGCACCACGCACCCACTGCTCGTGCACCGTGCCCACCGCGTAGTCTGACGCGTCGGTGGTGAGGGCGATTGGTGCATCGGGCGCCGGGTGCGCCAGCATGGTGGCGTTGGCCAAGGCCAGGTTTGCGCCCGCAAACACCCCAGCCATCGACTCTGTCCAGGCAATGTCACCTTTGCCCGGCTTCCCCCGGAGGGCCTCGTGCAGGGGGCGCAGGAGCTGGGCGACGCGGGGCACGAAGCGGTGGTAAAAATTCACCATGCCCAGGAATTGCTGGAGCCCCTTGATCGTGCGGGGGCACGGGAAACTCCTGACCGCCTCCACCTTGGCCGGTAAAGGGATCGCCCCGTGCCTGGTGATGTGGTGCCCCAAGAAGTCGATGGCGGTGACGCCGAAACGGCACTTCGCGGGGTTGATGATCAGGCCATGCTGGCCCAGGTGTTCGAAGAGCGTGCGGAGGTGGAGCAGGTGCTCCTCCCGGGACGCGCTCGCGACTAGGATGTCATCCAGGTAGACGTAGATGAAAGGTAAGTCGCGCAAGTCACTGTCCATGAGCCGCTGGAACGCCTAGGCCGCATTCATCAACCCAAAAAGCATCCGCAGGAACTCAAAGAGGCCGAAAGGGGTGATGACGGCCATCTTTGGGACATCGTCCGGTTGTACGGGGACCTGGTAGTAGCCCCGGATGAGGTCCAGCTTGGAGAAAACGGTCGTGTTTGCCAACCGGGCGGAAAAGTCTTGAATATGCGGGACCGGGTAGCGGTCGGGGGTAGTGGCATCGTTGAGCCGGCGGTAGTCACCGCACGGCCACCATCCGCCGCCGGGCTTGGGCACAATGTGCAGAGGAGAGGCCCATGCGCTGTTGGAGCGCCGTACGATGCCCAGCCGCTCCAGCGTGGCGAACGCCGCTTTCGCCACGGCGAGCTTCGTGGGGTCGAGGCGGCACGCCCGGGCGTAGACGGGTGGGCCCACGGTGGGGATATGGTGCTCCACCCCGTGTTTGACGGCCACCGCTGAAAAGGTGGGCCGCGTGAGTGCCGGGAAACTGGCGAGGAGGCGGGTAAACTCGTCCGCTGCCGGAAGCGTACAGGCTAACCTCGCCGGGATGGAACCACTCAGCAAGCCACTTGGCAAGCCGCTCTGTGAGCCGCTCAGCGAGCTGCTCAACGAGCCGCTCAGCGAACAAGCGAGCGAGCTGAAGGTTTCGGCCTGGAGGAGACATCGACGCTTAACGTCCACCAACAGCCCTTGCGCACAAAGGAAGTCCGCACCGAGCAGGGCCATTGGCACGCTGGCAGTGACGAACGACCATTGGAAGCGCTGCCCTCCGAACGGCAGTGAGAGGCAACGCTTCCCGAATGTGCAGATGGGTGTTCCGTTGGCAGCGAGCAAAGCGGGCCCCGGCCCGCGGCTTGCTTGTCGGACGCGGAGGCAGGGAGGATGCTTACCTGCGCTCCTGTGTCGCACAGAAAACGACGACCAGACGCGGTGTCCGTGATGAACAGGAGGCTGCCGGAATGGCCGACGCTCATGGCCGCAGGTGAGCGCCGGCCCGGTCGTTTCCCGACCCGTCGAAAGAACACGGCAGGCGGCACGTTCTAGCCTTGCGGCCGAACCTGGCATGATAGTAGCACCAGGTTTGCGGCGGTGGTGGCCAAGTCGGCCGTGCCGGCGGCGGTGGTGGTGGTGGCGGCGGTAGTGGGCGGGGTGTGGCAGCGGCCACGAGGGAAGCAGGGGGCACTGTAGCCTCCGCACCGGGATCCACTACGGCAGCACCGTACACCGACCGCGTGTCGCAGGCCGCGAAAAATTTATCGGCCTCTCCGGCCAGGGCGCGGGGTTCCGTTAATTTGGAACCGGCCAGCGCGAGCCACACCTGCACAGGTAGCTGGCTTAGGAAAAGCACCTGGAACAGGAAATCCGGGCGCTGTTCTCCAAGAAGGGACAGCATAAAATCCATCCGAACGAACGGTCGTGTGTCGCCAAGGGCGGGAACGTCCAGGAGGCGGTCGGCGCGTTCGACCTCCGTGAGCCCGAACGTGGCGAGGAGGAGACGTTTGAGCGCCGTGTACTTGTGGTTGCCCGGCAGGCGCCGAAGGATGGACACGACGCGGGTGGCAGTGCCGGGCCCGAGGGCGGCGACCCCGTGGTAGTACATGGTCTCGTCCGCCGTGATGCCCCGGAGTTGGAATTGAGCTTCGGCCTGCACAAACCAAACGTCGGCTTGCGCTTCGCAGAACTCCGGGAGTTTGACGGCGACGGCGTTGGTAGCCATGGCGCGT
Source organism: Myxine glutinosa (assembly GCF_964187855.1). Classification (NCBI taxonomy): domain Eukaryota; kingdom Metazoa; phylum Chordata; class Myxini; order Myxiniformes; family Myxinidae; genus Myxine; species Myxine glutinosa. The sequence goes on from NC_136273.1 coordinate 84,088,889, forward strand.
TCGGGGGTCAGCGACGGCTGAACCAGTCGGGGTCACCAGTGTGGTGCTGTGCACACACAACTCGTTTGCCAAAAAGGTAGGCCACAACGCGTGGTACAAACGAAAGCACTTTATTATAAGCTCGCACATCAGCATTGGGCGGGCTCGACCTTCGAGCCCGCATATATGTCCCGAGGCCACGCCTTGCCCCCGGGCGTGGCCAATCAGCCGAAAGGCGGGGCATGTATCTCAGTTCCATGCCCGGACGCTCGCGCCACCCACTGGTGCGCGGAATTATTGATCATTGTGCCCGCCACAGATATATATATATATTGTTGCGGAAGCCGGTTCTGTCGAAGTAACATTATTTTGTTCGTACGTCGACAGCCTTAGGACGTCGACAGAACCGGAATCCGCAACAATATATGTATATGTGGTGGTGGGTGAAAAGCCCGTTTCCCCCACAGACCTCGGGTCCACGGGTTCGTCGGTCATGACTAAACTCGCAGTCGACGGGTTGCTAAACAACTTCAACTGCCAATCCCCCAACCACGGGTGAAGGGTTATTAGTCACTACACAAATACCTTCGAGACCACGTGGCTAGAAAGACCGGGAATTGAACACCCTCTCGCGATTTCACACCTTATTCCAATCGAGTGCGCCAAGCGGTTTTGCGCTTGTGTGAATCACGGTGTTATGCTGCGTGATTTATGGACCTAATTGAAGAGTCAAAATCGGTCCAAACAATGCTCGGCCAATGGAGGAAAGGACGGACACAAACAGGTTGAAAGGAACAAAAATGTACACGTCTTTTATTTGTTACTAGCAGAAGTACCCGGCATTGCCGGGCGGGGGAAGGGGAGGGGAGGGGAACGGGGGGGAGGGGAGGAGAGGGGTGGAGGGGGAGGGGAGAAGGGGGAGGGGTAGGGGGAGAGGGAAGGGGAGGGGAGGGGGAGGGGGGAAGGGGTAGGGGGGAGGGGAGGGGGGAAGGGGAGGGTTAGGGGGAAAAGGGAGGGGGAGGGGAAGGGGAGGGGAGGGGGGAAGGGGAGGGGTAGGGTTGAGGGGGAAGGGTACGGGGAGGGGAAGGGGAAGGGGGAGGGGGGAAAGGGAGGGGAGGAGGGAAGGGGAGGGGGTAGGGTGGAGGGGGAAGGGTGGGGGAAGGGGAGGGGGGAAGGATAGGGGGGAGGGGAAGGGGAGGATGGAGGGGTGAGGGGAGGGAAGGAGAGGGAGAGGGGGGAGGGGGAAGGGGAGGGGAGGAAGGGGAGGGCCAGTCAACAATGACGTTGCAGTTCTCATGGGAGGAGAGCAGCACAACAATCGCGACATCGTCCTGCATCTTCGCAACAACAGCATGTAGCGGATTTTGGAGACTCACCAATCCTGTGATGCCCTCCAGTACCGGCGTTGCCGGGCAGGGGAAGGGAGACCCGTAAATTCCCAACCCGTACATTCCCAACCCGTACATTCGCCCTCTCGACTCAAGCTCACTCGGACAAAGGCCTCGCACAAATTACACCGTGAATGGCCATGTCTATGCCACAAATCAAGTACGTGAGCCAGTATGGCACACTGAATTGAAAATATATAGAATGCTCATACTCCGTGAAAAGTGTAGCCGCCGTGTCGCCATGTTGGTTAACACGACTCGACCAACTCGCTTCGCGGATCTCGTTTGTTTTGAATGTGTCCCAGATTTTAAAAGCGAGACAACTGTTAAAATGGATTTTGTGCGGCAATAAACTGCTTCAATCGGTTAAGGAAGGGTTGTGGAAAGACGTTTCACAGCTGTTTCAAAGACGTTTAATTCATATCGCACAAAATCGATAAAAATCGGCACAAAACACGATCGCACAAAAGGTGAAAAAACGCAATCGCTTTTCGCTCTGAATTACGTGCAAACGCATGACGGAAATCACCATCGCCCAGCATCGCGTGCCAACCAAGATGGCGCCCGGTAGATGCATCTCCACCTATGTGGTGTGAATGGCAATGGTCATTCTATATATTTTCTGCTCAGTGGTCGGGCAGCGAGGATGGAACATCACGTGATCGCTCTGAGCGAATCAGCGAGCTGCTCTGGCACCGGCTGAGATTCAGTGTATAATGTTCCTCGCTGAAATGCGCTGAGGTAAATATGAATAAAAAATATGGATCTCGTCAAATATTTTTAGGTAGGCCATGTCCTTCCCAGGCCCAATGGCCATGTCTATGCCAAATATCAAGCATGTGAGCCTCTCCGTTTAGGAGTCTATAGGTAACATATACACACACACACACACACACACAAACTGTGTTTTATTTATATAGATTTACAGAACAAGAACGAGAGGCAGGCTCATCAATTCTTACCTATCTAAATCCCAACAGACGCCTTGCACACACACACACGGTGGATGAATCGCACAGGTTAACTCGTACCGATAGACGTGCTGACAAGGACTTGGGTTCGCCAGCTTCTGCGAGCAGCTCCCGGGCCGTTCAGGACGTGCAGCTTGAAGAAGGTCCACAGGACGAGCCGCCGCGTCAAAGTCAGCACGAACGACGATCCAGGTCAAGCAACGATTCAACGCAGGTGACGACTCAGCTCGGATGAAGCACCAGCAAGAGGAACGAAGGTCGAGCGCAGGAAGGACAAACCAGCACGTTGGACAGCCAGCTTGAAGGATGACGACGAGAAAGGGCAGCGAGAGAGAACCCAAAGTGCGTTGAGCACCAGTTTATATTGGGTCGAAAGGCTTTCTAGAATGTTCCACAGCCTCCCATTGGCCGAGGCAACATTGTTAGTTTGCAGGTTAAGTGTCCACGACCTGATTGGTTGCTTATGTGCCCACGACCTCTCATTGGTTGTTTGCGTGTCCACGATCTTTCATTGGTCGTTTGCTGGTGAAGTGTCCACGACCTCTCATTGGTCACCTGCTGGTGATGTGGGCTGTTCTTTTAGCCACGCCTACCACAGCCGCGATTGATCACGTAGACTGTATTTTTAGCCACACTGCACCTGAACCAACGTCTTTGTACAACCACACGGAGGTTTGAAATCCTGCCTAAACTCAACGCATATCTGCTTTAATTACTACACAATGGGAAGGGAGCTAATCTTTACATTTAATAAGAAATAACTGACTACTGCAGGCTACATGTTGTCGTGTAATTAACTAGAGGGGGGTTCGCTCTTTATTGCAAAACCACAACAATATATATGTATATACACCACACGTCATTTCAGAGGGATATGCATCTTTGACCATTTTGGGTGTCTTTTGGGTCTTCATGATGTTTTGGGTCTTCAGGGCCATTTGGGTCTTCAGAGTCTTTTGGATCCTCTGGGCCTTTAAGCATATTATGGGTATTTGGGGTGTTTTGGGTCTTTGGAGTATTTTGCGTCTTCGGTATCTTCAGGGGCTTTTGGGTCTTAAGAGACTTTTGTTTCCTCTGGGTCTTTAAGAGTCTTTGGGGTATTTTGGTTATTTGGGGTATTTTGGGTCTAAAGGGTCTTTAAGGGTCTTTAAGGGTCTTTGGGGTCTTCAGGGTTTTTGGGGTCTTCAGGGTTTTTTGGGGTCTTCAGGGTGTTTTGGGTCTTTGGGGTATTTTGGGTCTTAAAGGTCTTTTGGGTCTTCCACGTCTTCGGGGGGGTTTGGGTCTTTGGGGTATTTTGGGTCTTCAGTGTCTTTAAGGGTCTTTGTAGTCTTCGGGGTATTTGGGGTCTTTTGGGTCTTCGGGGTATTTTGGGTCTTCCGGGTTTTATGGGTTTTCGGGGTGTTTTGGGTCTTCGGGGTGTTTTGGGTCTTCAGGGTCTTTGTGGTGTTTTGGATCTTTGGGGTCTTTGGGGTATTTTGGGTCTTCGGGGTGTTTTGGGTCTTCGGGGTATTTTGGGTCTTTAAGGATCTTTGTAGTCTTCAGGGTGTTTTGAGTCTTCGGGGTGTTTTGGGTCTTTGGGGTGTTTTGGGTCTTCGGGGTATTTTAGGTCTTTAAGGATCTTTGTAGTCTTCAGGGTGTTTTGGGTCTTTAGGTTGTTTTGGGTCTTCGGGGTCTTTTGGGTCTTCGGGGGAATTTTGGTTATTTTGGGTCTTCGGGGTGTTTTGGGTCTTCGGGGTCTTCAGGGTCTTTAAGGGTATTTTGGGTCTTCCGGGGTCTTGGTGGTCTTAAGGGTATTGGGTTAATTAAAGGTAGTCTAAACTTAATTAATAGGGTTAATTAAGAGGGTGTTAATTTTATTTGAAGAAGAAGAAGACGTTTACGTCGCTTATAAACAAACATACATAACGACATAACCATATACGTTTGCTCTATTATAATGACTAGGGCATGCCCGTACTATATATACACAAAGAATTAAGTTAAGCACCCCCCCCGTTTTTTTACAACCTCGCACATTACAAGTTTGTTGTCGTCAAAACAGTGTAATATACCCATGTTATTGCTATATTTTCTGGAGAAGTGATATTATGGTCACATAAAAACATAACAATCATGCCGTTTTCAATATTTTATTCTGCATAATTTAAGGTGCAATTTTTTGGGAATTTTAGGCATATTTTCACCTCAATTTAAGTATGGAGCTATAGGTCCATCACGGACAGTGTGGATGACGTTTATGTTTTCTAACGTACAGTCATTGTTCTGAGAAGACCTCTAGCGATCTTTGCGTCAATAACGTCAATAACGTCAATAACGTGTAATGTCAATAACGTGTAAGTGACGTCAATAACGTCAATAACGTCAATAACTAATGTCATACCAATCATTATTTGATCTCACATACCTTAGAATATATGCCAATGTATACATATACACAAAGAATATATATTAGGGGGTGCTTACCTTAATTCGTTGTGTAGGGGTGCTTAACTTAATTCTTTGTGTATATATATCTAAAATTATATCCCCCCCCTCTATTTACATGAAATGGTTTGGTCCAAAGCGAACGGCTTGCGAGTACGGTGACAATCCCCCCCCTCTATTTACATGAAATGGTTTGGTCCAAAGCGAACGGCTTGCGAGTACGGTGTTTTTTTATCGGACCCGTGGAATTATAGATAGTAGTTTTAATTAGTTTTAAAACATAGTTTAACGCCAACATAGTTTGCCAACGTGAAATAAATGAATACGCTCTCAAATGTGCCGTCCGAGGCAGAGTCTGTTCGCCACGTTCGGCACACGTGATAACTCGCTGCTCTCTGATTGGTTGAATCGTTTTTTGGACATAGCTCGGTAACTACTTGTCCGATTAATATGAAACCTTGAAAAGGCACATCCTCGGGTCCCCAGCAATATACCTGGCAAGTTTCAAGTATATCGGACCCGTGGTTGTCGAGAAACAGCGGTCACAAACAAACATACAAACATACAAACATACAAACATACACACACACAGAGATTAGTGGAATTATAGATAGATGAATATGATATGATATGAATAAGGCTTAGGATATCGGGTCATCCCTTGAACACGATCAATGGACTCCCCAATATTCGCTGTGTTCACGGTTTGAATTATGCTGAGGTAATGTGGAGGCGTTTCGTGGATATGAATAATGCTTATGATATAGTGTCAGTGTACCCAGAGGTAAAATGTCAAGTGTACCCAGAGGTAAAATGTCAAGTGTACCGAGAGGTAAAATGTCAAGTGTACCCAGAGGTAAAATGTCAAGTGTACCCAGAGGTAAAATGTCAAGTGTACCCAGAGGTAAAATGTCAAGTGTACCCAGAGGTAAAATGTCAAGTGTACCCAGAGGTAAAATGTCAAGTGTACCCAGAGGTAAAATGTCAAGTGTACCGAGAGGTAAAATGTCAAGTGTACCGAGAGGTAAAATGTCAAGTGTACCGAGAGGTAAAATGTCAAGTGTACCGAGAGGTAAAATGTCAAGTGTACCCAGAGGTAAAATGTCAAGTGTACCGAGAGGTAAAATGTCAAGTGTACCCAGAGGTAAAATGTCAAGTGTACCCAGAGGTAAAATGTCAAGTGTACCCAGAGGTAAAATGTCAAGTGTACCCAGAGGTAAAATGTCAAGTGTACCCAGAGGTAAAATGTCAAGTGTACCCAGAGGTAAAATGTCAAGTGTACTGAGAGGTAAAATGTCAAGTGTACCGAGAGGTAAAATGTCAAGTGTACCGAGAGGTAAAATGTCAAGTGTACCGAGAGGTAAAATGTCAAGTGTACCGAGAGGTAAAATGTCAAGTGTACCCAGAGGTAAAATGTCAAGTGTACCCAGAGGTAAAATGTCAAGTGTACCCAGAGGTAACTTGTCAAGTGTACCCAGAGGTAAAATGTCAAGTGTACCGAGAGGTAAAATGTCAAGTGTACCGAGAGGTAAAATGTCAAGTGTACCGAGAGGTAAAATGTCAAGTGTACCGAGAGGTAAAATGTCAAGTGTACCGAGAGGTAAAATGTCAAGTGTACCCAGAGGTAAAATGTCAAGTGTACTGAGAGGTAAAATGTCAAGTGTACCCAGAGGTAAAATGTCAAGTGTACCCAGAGGTAAAATGTCAAGTGTACCCAGAGGTAAAATGTCAAGTGTACCCAGAGGTAAAATGTCAAGTGTACCCAGAGGTAAAATGTCAAGTGTACCCAGAGGTAAAATGTCAAGTGTACCCAGAGGTAAAATGTCAAGTGTACCCAGAGGTAAAATGTCAAGTGTACCCAGAGGTAAAATGTCAAGTGTACCCAGAGGTAAAATGTCAAGTGTACCCAGAGGTAAAATGTCAAGTGTACCCAGAGGTAAAATGTCAAGTGTACCCAGAGGTAAAATGTCAAGTGTACCCAGAGGTAAAATGTCAAGTGTACCCAGAGGTAAAATGTCAAGTGTACCCAGAGGTAAAATGTGAAGTGTACCCAGAGGTAAAATGTGAAGTGTACCCAGAGGTAAAATGTCAAGTGTACCCAGAGGTAAAATGTCAAGTGTACCCAGAGGTAAAATGTCAAGTGTACCCAGAGGTAAAATGTGAAGTGTACCCAGAGGTAAAATGTGAAGTGTACCCAGAGGTAAAATGTCAAGTGTACCCAGAGGTAAAATGTCAAGTGTACCCAGAGGTAAAATGTCAAGTGTACCCAGAGGTAAAATGTCAAGTGTACCCAGAGGTAAAATGTCAAGTGTACCCAGAGGTAAAATGTCAAGTGTACCCCGAAGTGATGTGAACGGAGTCGGCAAGCACGATATGTTCCTGGGTGTCATGAGTTATCCACCGATTGCGTTTCACGTCACAACAAGTAAGGTCGAAAGAAAACGAAGCGTATCCAGAGGTGTGGGAAAATAACGTTAGACTGGAGACCAAAGCTGAAATTGGAAAAACGAAATACCCGGTAGCCTATTTTACTCCAGGGGGTCCCAGGATTACCCACCCAAAATTTCGTTGCGAGCGATTCAGCCGGTTTTGCGGTACCTGGGAACGGACAGACAGACGGACAGACGGACGGACATTTGGTGAATTAAAGTGAGATACGTATATATATCAGAATATAATTTCAGTTCTCCAACCTAATGAGGACACGCTGTGACGTCACCGCCACGTACCCACGTAAGTACGCCTTGCCTGTCAAGCTCCGGAAGAACCATCCGACAGTGCGTAATTTCGATCTTCGTTCAGACACTTTCACAAGTGCATACAAAACTCACAGTTACCGACCTGGTTTCGCCCTTGTTGGGGCTTCATCAGGGCAACGCAGCGAGTCCTGCATACACTCGTGAATCTGAACACCTTTCGGTTTAATGGGAAGGAAGCATGACTGATATATATATATATATATATGTTGAACAGGTACAGCAGTGTTGCAGTTTGTATATGGACCCTGAAAAGAATGAGGTCAAGAAGCTGCAAGGAAAGCGAGCTTTCGCTGTGTGAACAAGCAAGAAATATCTGACAACTATTCCTTGTATAACTGTGTTCAACTCATCTGTTTGATCCATGGATTCAAACCAACAACATACAGCTTGCATTGAGGTTTGTCGATTCATATTATAATGCAGGAAAACTCTGTGTTTCAAGATCTTCACTACGCCTCTGTTTTTCTCGTGATATGCAGTGGATTCCTTCGACTTGCAGCATAAGATGCATGAGCTGGGACGTGCTCTGCATCTGAAACATGGTGGTGATGGCAAACAAACTTCTTGAAGAGTTTGAGGAAAAGCATCGAGCCATCGTCGAGAGCACTTCACAGAAGCTGGTTGCAGAACACGAGCACTTAAAAGATGTTGTCTGTGTATGTATTTCATTCATGTTTTCACATCATCCATGTGTGCACATCCATATGCGTCATCCCTCCAGGTGTATTCTCCATGTTTAACACATTATGCAGGTGATCAAGTACTTCAAGTCGTTAGGGTTTTTGAGCATATATCAGATTGTTGTGTTTGGTGGATGCCAGGAAGGCCGAGTTCATGTTTGCACATCGTCTATTTGTTTCTTTGTTTGCATACCATCTAGACTTGCCCATCATCCATATATGTACATCGTTGTGTATGCAAAGTTGAGGCTTAAGGAAGAGCCACAGCATGCAGAACAGAAGAGAAAGAAGAAGCACCTTCCATGTCTTCAGACGCATGTCTTTTCATGTCTCGGGAGCACAATCTTAACTCAGGCTCAAAATCAGGACCCTGAGACCTCAAGGCAGTCACCTCAACCGGAAATCCAACACCAGGGTGGAAGAGAAAGATCACAGTGGAAATCTGGGAACACACCAACATTATAGTAGAGGGACACTTGAAGGTGGAATAGGCAAGGTAAAGAATGAAAGCAAGAGGTGGGGGTTGGGAAGGAAGTAGGCACACGGGGGAGCGAATACAATCTAAAACACAGAAAGCGGAGGAAGGAAAACCAGGGATTAAAGCAATGGGAGTAATAAGCAGAAAGGAGGTTGGAGGGAGTACGCAGAAAAACGTAATAACCTGGAAACTAGGGCGGATGCTTCGGGAGCGACAAATGAGGGTTGCAAAGGTCATGAGCGGAGATTGGGAATGGCCTGAGGAGGGGAGCAGATACCTTACACATTATGTTTACATGACACCTGTGTTTTGACATCAACCATGGTTGCACATCATCCATAAAGGTGCATTCTTTATTGAGGGCATAAATGTATGTTTTCACACAATCCACATTTGAACATTATTTCTGAATGCTCAGCATCATTGTCTGTCTGTCATCCATTGATGCACATTGTTCATGTATTGCGCATGTATGCATGTCAATCCATGAATGTGCGCATCTATGTTTGCACCTTATCCATGCAGGTCCGTTATTTATGTGTGCATCTCGTCCATAAGTGTGCCTCATTCAGGTACATCCATGTGTGTATATTTTTGCAAAATCATTCATGTCTGCACATTGTGTACACTAGTCTATGGATGCGGGTACACCATGATTATCCATTCAAACTCATCCCTGCAGGAACGTCTAAATACATGTGCGGCTGCTCTGATGTCTCCATGTGCACAAATTCATCATACACGTCTCCATGCGCACACGAATTGTTTCGTTGATGTGACGTGCAGCAAACACCTTGTTCCTGAAGCTGTAGATAACTGATTATTTGATTCATGCCGTGGCAGCAACGACAGAGGAACATTATTGAGCTCCAGCTTGAAATGTACAAGATGGATGGAATGAACTCGATCCTGGCCGAGTTGATAAATCGTGAGGCCAATAAGTTTTTGTTTTTTTTTGTATACAGAATCGAGGCTCATGTAAGAGCTAACACATTGAACATGAAAACATGCGCAGACATATAAAACATGCAATGAAGGGAGCGGGAGACTAGAGGGAGAGAGAGAGAGGGAAGCACACAAGCACAACAACAGTAGAGAACAAGGACGTCGGTAGATCTGTGGAAGGGGGAGGGCTGGGGGGAGGAGGGAGGGGTACACGGCATAAAGCAAATGAACACTTCTAGGAATTTCAGGAATTCAATGCAAAAAAAAGAAAAAGTTAGTTTGAGGTTCATGCAAAACACCAGAGTAAAATTCTGGACAGGTTTGGCGTAAGTCACCTTTTTCTTTGTTTGACATGGATTCCGTAAATGTACTTGTGGTTCATCAGCAAAACAATCACCTTTAACCACATTTATAACTAATAATCCTTCAAACGAGATCGTAGGGTTATTAAGAGCGAGGAATGGTTAAACGTCTCATGTGATTTACCTGGTTGTGTACATGCTAGTAAATTGAGAAAGGGACATTATACAAACCCACTTAACCGTCATCTAAGTGAAGAAGATTTTCCTTGCTATTGGACATTTATTTATGGGACACTCTGTTTAATTTTCCCATCCAATCAGGTGCTTCGATTCCTCGGTCAAATCCCATATGATGTGTTGATTTGTCCCTTATTTCTTCATCTCCTCGTATTTCAAGTCACACCACACTGATATCTTCTAATATCTCCGTCCTTCATGTAAAATGTGTATGAACTCTAGCAAATTCTTGCACAAATTGCCTTCAGTCCAACGACAGGCCTGTAGTGTGTCTTGTGATGTGCAATGTTCCCTGACGTGTCGTGTGCTGGATCTTGCAGTTTGCAGCATCAGAAGACAAAATGGGAGAAAAACCTCCAGGGGAAGCTCGCAGCACCTCATCGTGGAGTCGCTGAATTGGAAGCACAGCTTCACTCTTCAAAGGAAGAGTTGTCGGCAAATGAGACTTCATTCAAACTGGTAATGATTATTTGCGCTTCGTCCATGCATATGCATGATTTACGTGTGCACGCAATCCACATGTGTGCATCCATCATGTACATCTGTGTTTGCATTTTTCAAGTACCAGGAGTCCTCGTTTAACGCTCAGGATGCATTCCAACAAAGTCAAGTGTTATGCAAAAAAGTGTCAATCGCAAACGTTTTTCTCGTTGTCATAATGTTAAACACTGACGATGCGTTGCTGGGCGGTAATTTTCAGTCATCCTAAGCAAACTAAAGCGAATACTGAAGACATACAGAACATAAATATATGTATGAATAAGTTCGTATGAATAACAATAACTAAACTAGAAAGAGCAATCAGAGATTGCAGACTCTCACCAGGATGTGTTTTCAGTGGTTTTAAGGCTTTTGTGTTGAAACAAATATGGCGGCCGAACCACGTGACCGATGGCGTCATCATTAATTTTTTTTCTCCACCAATTTATCCCTAGATTATGCTCAAGAAATTTCATCATGATCGGATGAAGTTTTGTACTTGTCGAATTATGACGTCATAATGGAGGCACTTATGACATCATCATTAACAGATGTTATTCCCCATGGAGAGTTCTTTACAATGAGACATGTCTCAATTTTTTTTTATATTCAGCGCTTTTGGAGATATAGAGGTACAAAATTTTTCGACTTTCCCAAGATGGCGGCCGAACCACGTGACCTATGACGTCATACGTATCATTAAAAAATTATGCAGGTGGAGTTGCACCTATGGTGAAAATTTCCTGTCAATCGAGCCAACGGTTGCAGAGTAAATCATATTTATTCTGTGTGAAGAAACAAACAGCCAGACAGACAGACTAACGGACTCAAATGCAATACCCTCTAGAACTAGAACGGTACTCAGTAGCGAGCATACCTCCACCAGGTGAACAGTTGACGTTTTGTCTCCCAGAGTAGACCAGAAAATCACAATACAGAATCACATTTAATCAAAATCAATCACAGGAATCACCATAGTTCCAGTTTTTCATATCCTGATCTACCCATCCTTTTTGGCCACATCACTCAATGGTGAAGAATGACCTAAAAATTCTACTAGCCGGATCCGGATCCAGATCTTCACCAAAATTGAATAAAATCGCCCATGTCACACACAACCTGTCCAACAAGTTTAGTCCAAATCCGTCCATAACTTTTTGAGATATCCTGCTATGTATGGTTTTTGCCCCTATCTCCCAATGACATAGAATCACTTTTAAATTCTAGTAGCCGAATCCGAATCCGGATCTTCACCAAAATCTAATCATTTAGTCCTTGTCACATACGCTACATCTCTGCCAAATTTAGTCTGAATCCGTCCGCAACTTTTTGAGATATCCTGCTATGTATCGTTTTTGGCCCTATCTCCCAATGGCATAGAATCACTTTAAAATTCTAGTAGCCGAATCTGAATCCGGATCTTCACCAAAATCTAATCATTTAGTCCTTGTCACATACGCTACATCTCTGCCAAATTTAGTCCAAATCCGTCCATAACTTTTTGAGATATCCTGCTATGTATCGTTTTTGGCCCTATCTCCCAATGGCATAGAATCACTTTAAAATTCTAGTAGCCGAATCCGAATCCGGATCTTCACCAAAATCTAATCATTTAGTCCTTGTCACATACGCTACATCTCTGCCAAATTTAGTCCAAATCCGTCCATAACTTTTTGAGATATCCTGCTATGTATCGTTTTTGGCCCTATCTCCCAATGGCATAGAATCACTTTAAAATTCTAGTAGCCGAATCCGAATCCGGATCTTCACCAAAATCTAATCATTTAGTCCTTGTCACATACGCTACATCTCTGCCAAATTTAGTCCAAATCCGTCCATAACTTTTTGAGATATCCTGCTATGTATCGTTTTTGGCCCTATCTCCCAATGGCATAGAATCACTTTAAAATTCTAGTAGCCGAATCCGAATCCGGATGTTCACCAAAATCTAATCATTTAGTCCTTGTCACATACCCTACATCTCTGCCAAATTTAGTCCAAATCCGTCCATAACTTTTTGAGATATCCTGCTATGTATCGTTTTTGGCACTATCTCCCAATGGCATGGAATCACTTTAAAATTCTAGTAGCCGAATCTGAATCCGGATCTTCACCAAAATCTAATCATTTAGTCCTTGTCACATACGCTACATCTCTGCCAAATTTAGTCCAAATCCGTCCATAACTTTTTGAGAAATCCTGCTATGTATCGTTTTTGGCCCTATCTCCCAATGGCATAGAATCACTTTAAAATTCTAGTAGCCGAATCAGAATCCGGATCTTCACCAAAATCTAATCATTTAGTCCTTGTCACATACGCTACATCTCTGCCAAATTTAGTCCAAATCCGTCCATAACTTTTTGAGATATCCTGCTATGTATCGTTTTTGGCCCTATCTCCCAATGGCATAGAATCACTTTAAAATTATAGTAGCCGAATCCGAATCCGGATCTTCACCAAAACCTAATCATTTAGTCCTTGTCACATACGCTACATCTCTGCCAAATTTAGTCCAAATCCGTCCATAACTTTTTGAGATATCCTGCTATGTATCGTTTTTGGCCCTATCTCCCAATGGCATAGAATCACTTTAAAATTATAGTAGCCGAATCCGAATCCGGATCTTCACCAAAACCTAATCATTTAGTCCTTGTCACATACGCTACATCTCTGCCAAATTTAGTCTGAATCCGTCCGCAACTTTTTGAGATATCCTGCTATGTATCGTTTTTGGCCCTATCTCCCAATGGCATAGAATCACTTTAAAATTCTAGTAGCCGAATCCGAATCCGGATCTTCACCAAAATCTAATCATTTAGTCCTTGTCACATACGCTACATATCTGCCAAATTTAGTCCAAATCCGTCCATAACATTTTGAGATATCCTGCTATGTATCGTTTTTGGCCCAATCTACCAATTGTGAAGAATCACTTTAAAATTCTAGTAGCCGAATCCAAATCCGGATCTTCATCAAAATCTAATCATTTAGTCCTTGTCACATATGCTACATCTCTGCCAAATTTAGTCCGAATCCGTCCATAACTTTTTGAGATATCCTGCTATGTATCGTTTTTGGCCCAATCTACCAATAGTGAAGAATCACTTAAAAATTCTAGTAGCCGAATCCGAATCCGGATCTTCACCAAAATCTAATCATTTAGTCCTTGTCACATACGCTACATCTCTGCCAAATTTAGTCTGAATCCGTCCGCAACTTTTTGAGATATCCTGCTATGTATCGTTTTTGGCCCTATCTCCCAATGGCGTAGAATCACTTTAAAATTCTAGTAGCCGAATCCAAATCCGGATCTTCACCAAAATCTAATCATTTAGTCCTTGTCACATACGCTACATCTCTGCCAAATTTTGTCCGAATCCGTCCGCAACTTTTTGAGATATCCTGCTATGTATCGTTTTTGGCCCTATCTCCCAATGGCGTAGAATCACTTTAAAATTCTAGTCGCCGAATCCAAATCCGGATCTTCACCAAAATCTAATCATTTAGTCCTTGTCACATACGCTACATCTCTGCCAAATTTAGTCCGAATCCGTCCGCAACTTTTTGAGATATCTTATTCACAAACAGACAAACAAGAAGACGTCATGCGTAGCACGATACTTGCAAAATACGCCGTCCCCCAAAAGTTTACCATTGATACAGCAAATTGTCCATTTCATGAAGATTTAAATTTACAATCTTGATCAAAGCTCGGGTCAACAGGATGAAAAGTGGCGATTTTTCAGATGAAAAATGATGATTTTGGAAGGTTGACCTTGAGTTGACCTTTGACCTTTTGACCTCAAAAATAGTTAGTTTCCCTATTTAGTGACTCAATGTGCAAATGCTGTTCAATTTTCAAGTGAATTCGATGAAAATAGAGGATTTTAGAAATTTGGCTTATGTTGACCTTTTGGCCTAAGTTGACTTCAAGAATACTTGGTGGTTGAATTCAGTGACCAGATATGCAAGTCCTCTTCAAATTTCAAGTCAATTGGATAAAAATTGAGGATTTTAGAAATTTGGCCTATGTTGACCATTTGGCCTATGTTGACTTCAAAAATTCTTGGTGGTTGAATTCAATGACCAGATATGCAAGTGGTCTTCAAATTTCAAGTCAATCGGATGAAAATGGAGGATTTTATAAATTTAGCAAAGTTGGTGACCTTTGGCCTATGTTGACCTTTTGACCTATTGACCCCAAAACAATAGGCTTCTGGCATTTGACCAACTCTACCACTTGGTGAAGTTTGGTGAAGATCGGTTGAAAATTGTGACCTGTAGGCCGGTGACAAACTAACAGAGTCACAAACACAACCGACCAATATACTTGAAAAATCTTCGATTTTGCAAGTAACAAACGGACAGACGTGAAAACATCACCTCCATCCATCTTCGGTGGCGGATGTAATAAGTAAATGGAGAACATAGATAAATGTTTATTTTAATAAACAAGCACACCCACTCGGTACTGGAGCAGCAGGAAGCACTGGCGTCACTAGGGGGGTGCGGGGGTGAGGACCGCACTGGGTGACACTATCAGAGGGGGTGACACCAAATTTTTGCAGTTTCAGCAGAAATTTATTAATTTTTATAAAAAATATCCCTGGAGTTCGTTATAACAACAAGAACATTTTCCGTAAGCCCAGCTTACATGTATCAATCAATATACCTACAAAGCTGAAACTCTATGCTAATTTACTGTTTGAACCTTCTAATGCGCTCCGGTCAGAGCGGTCATTATTACCCAATTACAATGACGCTTCGAATCACGTGGTCTCGTCTGCACGCGCTGCAAGCACGTGCGGTTTTCGTCGTCGCTGCTTTTGTCAAATTTTCTGGTGTTTTAGCGACAATATTGTGGTAATTAGTATTTGTGAACCTATATCAATAACTTTGTCATTCACAAGTTCGCAGCTTTGAAGCCCAGCAAAGGAAAGTTCTGAATTAGTCGACACCATGAGTTACCGCACTGGGTGACACCAACCCTAGTGACGCCACTGGCAGAAAGGGTCATGTTATGATCCTCTTTGGGGTTTATAGATTACAGTAGATCTTTGCAGAGACCTCAAGAACATCGCAGTGTGTTCAGTTACCAAGTTTCTTGTAGAGCGCTCGCCGAGTGGTTTAATCATTCAAACGAACACTCCATTTGAAGCCATTGGTAAGGAACGGCTGGCTTGGGAAGCGCCTAGCTAGCTGCTTGGTAACTGAACACTCCTCGGGTTTCCACCTTTTCTGTTTAGTGTTAAACAGTAGTAGCAACTGTTTCAAAATTTAATCATACATGTTTGTGGTTTGTAATATTGTTTACATTTCCGTCTGGTGGGAAGACTTGAAGAGCCGGCTGAAAAGTCTGCAGTTGGGCTTGGGGAAGAGTGATGCTGAGGGAGCGACCGTGATGCTGAGGGAGAGACCGTGATGCTGAGGGAGAGACCGTGATGCTGAGGGAGAGACCGTGATGATGAGGGAGACTGTGATGCTGAGGGAGAGACAGTGATGATGAGGGAGAGACAGTGATGTTGAGGGAGAGACAGTGATGTTGAGGGAGAGACCGTGATGATGAGGGAGAGACCGTGATGATGAGGGAGAGACAGTGATGATGAGGGAGAGACCGTGATGATGAGGGAGAGACCGTGATGATGAGGGAGAGACCGTGATGCTGAGGGAGAGACCGTGATGATGAGGGAGACTGTGACGCTGAGGGAGAGACAGTGATGATGAGGGAGAGACAGTGATGTTGAGGGAGAGACAGTGATGTTGAGGGAGAGACAGTGATGTTGAGGGAGAGACAGTGATGTTGAGGGAGAGACCGTGATGATGAGGGAGAGACCGTGATGATGAGGGAGAGACCGTGATGATGAGGTGGAGACCGTGATGATGAGGGAGAGACAGTGATGTTGAGGGAGAGACAGTGATGTTGAGGGAGAGACAGTGATGTTGAGGGAGAGACAGTGATGTTGAGGGAGAGACCGTGATGATGAGGGAGAGACAGTGATGTTGAGGGAGAGACAGTGATGTTGAGGGAGAGACCGTGATGCTGAGGGAGAGACCGTGATGCTGAGGGAGAGACCGTGATGATGAGGGAGACTGTGATGCTGAGGGAGACAGTGATGTTGAGGGAGAGACAGTGATGTTGAGGGAGAGACAGTGATGTTGAGGGAGAGACAGTGATGTTGAGGGAGAGACAGTGATGTTGAGGGAGAGATCATGATGCTGAGGGAGAGACCGGGATGTTGAGGGAGAGACCGGGATGTTGAGGGAGAGACCGTGATGCTGAGGGAGAGACAGTGATGCTGAGGGAGAGACAGTGATGCTGAGGGAGAGACCGGGATGTTGAGGGAGAGACAGTGATGTTGAGGGAGAGACCGGGATGTTGAGGGAGAGACCGTGATGCTGAGGGAGAGACAGTGATGCTGAGGGAGAGACAGTGATGCTGAGGGAGAGACCGGGATGTTGAGGGAGAGACAGTGATGTTGAGGGAGAGACCGGGATGTTGAGGGAGAGACCGTGATGCTGAGGGAGAGACAGTGATGCTGAGGGAGAGACAGTGATGCTGAGGGAGAGACCGTGATGATGAGGGAGAGACAGTGAAGAATTAATTCTATCATTTATTATTCATTTTCATCTTTACCTGTTTCATGGATGTTTAAAAAAGTTCTGCCAGTGAAACGGCGCCATTATTTATTTGTAACATCGCACTGCATATATTGGTAAGAAAGCAATCCATGGCGTTTTTTATTAATTTGTAATACCGGCTTCCACCAGGTGGCGATACACATTTGCTTCGAGACAAGTGGGGTCCCCCACCCCATGGGGAGACATTTGGGGGGCCCGGGAGTATGTATTTTTTTCATTTCTAACCCACTAAAATCCCCCGGCTGCACCACCTGAGTGCAACACCAGTTTTCAACTCATTCGACCTGGTAGTTCAGGAGTGCACAGAAATCAAACAAGCAAAGAGACGTCTAAAATTATACACTGGTTGTCAGTTATGATGTACCATTGGGAAGGCAATGGCAAACTACCCAGTGTAATTCTCGCCATGTAACTGCTTTGGCAGCAATAAATCTGTCTTTCTGAAAAATAGGTTGTTTACATATTATGTACATGAAAATTGTGGAATCACACCCACTCCCTACCCCTCATCCATAGACATGATCCCTCCCTCCTCTCCCCTACACTTATTCCAATTTTCCTTCCAACCTCCTTTACTTCCCACTCCTCTGCTCTTCTCTTTAATATTCTCTCCCTTATCCTTCCTCCAAGATCATTTCTTCTCTAATTCCTGTTTCTCCTTCCATGGTACACCTACATAATAAAATATACTTGAGCTGGTGGTTGGCGGTGGCAAATAAGGTGGGTAAAGGAGAGATAAACCCCGAAAGATAATTACCATGGACCATCACCCACATGGGTAGGTGTGTTAACATGACACGGATTTTCACAACTTCACATGGACAGAATTATTTTCTACCTCTTTCAGCAGGGCAGGAATGGTCCGCATTGAACATGTGAAAATACAAACCCCGACTTCGAGCTAAAGGACGCAATGATTGCGAGTGTTCAAAAAGATTTAGGGAGCCTGGTGCTGCGACTGCACGCAATGAAAAATGGAGTTTAAACATGTGCACAGTAGCAGATCTTCACGGTTAAGAGTAGTCCTGTGATGAATGTACATCTGTGTTCTTTAGCCATGGTGGAGAAGATGTACAGATGTACATGACGTGCTGTGTTCAGGCACATTCACTGTGGATAAAATGCCCCAGCCCAGCTTAGCTTCCCGTGATGGTAATTCTAGGAGGGAGAACAGGGCCCGTGTGGCAAAAGCGAGAAGGTTTGAATCGATCTGAACTGCACTGGTGCCATATATTTATTGTCTGCGTACGGAGTTGTGAGTGGACTTGTGGGAATCCAGACTTTTGTGGAAAAGAGGTTGGGGGATCATGTACGCATTTATCCTATTCTTGCAATCAAGTTGGGGACTTTGCGGATTGTGGCGGCTGAAGTGATTTGATTTTGGGTTAAAAATGTCCGTCATGCATCTTCTAATTATTGAAAATCATTTACAGACCATAACTCAAATTGGAAGCATCTGGTGTCTCTCTCTCACTCTATATCTCTCTCTGTCTCTCTGTCTCTCTCTCTCTCTCTCTCTCTCTCTCTCTCTCTCTCTCTCCCTCTCTCTCACGCTCTCTCACGCTCTCTCCCTCTCTCTCTCATGCTCTCTCATGCTCTCTCATGCTCTCTCACGCTCTCTTATGCTCTCTCTCTCATGCTCTCTCACGCTCTCTCTCTCACGCTCTCTCTCTCACGCTCTCTCTCTCACGCTCTCTCTCTCTCTCACGCTCTCTCTCTCTCTCACGCTCTCTCTCTCTCTCTCTCTCTCTCTCTCTCTCTCTCTCTCTCTCTCTCTCTCTCTCTCTCTCACGCTCTCTCTCTCATTGTTCACGTGGGCTTCGCTTTTGGCCACGCCTTCCTGCACATCAAAATGTCTTCCCTCCACCACACGGAGGTTTGAAATCCTGCCTAAATCAACGTATATTGGTCTCGATTATTACACAATGGAAAGGGGGCTAATCTTTACATTCAATAAGAAATAACTAACTACTGCAGGCTGCATGTTGCCGTGCAATTAACTATAGGGGGTTTGCCTTTATGGCAAAACTGCAACACTACCCTCCTCCTCTCACCGAGACTCGACCCGAGTCGTCCACATGGAGCGGCTATGGTGAGCTGGCATTCTTTTAACATTACTATTAGTGTGACATGTAGATGTGATTCCCCTAACATTTAAAACTCTAATCCCAATGTGGGTGATGTTTTTTTTTTTTAAACATTTAATTGTACATTTTTAAACTAAATATGTCCCTCCTAATCCATTGAGAAACTACCTAACAGATTCACACCCACAACCTCACACTGTTCGCGTATTGCCGGAATTTAGAAACTAAACACATAACCGGTGGGCAACATTTTTACATTTTACACCACACACAATTTATTTACAAAAACCATGAACCATCACCAAAAACCATCGGCACGCAATATATATATATATATATATATATATATATATATATATATATATATATATATATATATATATATATATATATATATATATATAGATATATATATAGATATATACAGTATATAGATATATATATATATATATATATATATATATATATATATATAGATATATATATAGATATAGATAGATATATATATATATATATATATATATATATATATATATATATATATATATATATATATATATATATATATATCTATTGTTGCGGTTGTGCCATAAAGGCAAACCCTCCTATAGTCAATTGCACGACAACATGTAGCCTGCAGTAGTTAGTTGTGTCTTATTGAATGTAAAGATTGGCCCTTTCCCATTGTGTAGTAATAAAGACCAAATATGCGTTGAGTTAGGCAGGATCTTCAAACCTTCGTTGGTTAAGGGAAGCCATTTAGATGTGCAGGAAGGCGTGGCCAAAGACGGAGCCCTGAATGAAAGGAGGGAAGGAGAACTAAAACCTTCTGAACAGGGGGAAGGATTGAAGGCCAGCATGCGACAAATCTCAGCCAATGGGAGGCTGTGGAACATTTTAAAGGGCGTGGGCGGGTCTGATAAACCCCCGTCCAGCGCATTATCATTCTCTCTTTGCTCTTGGATTTCGCAGCGCACATGACGACATGTCTTCTTGCTCTTGGATTTCGCAGCGCACAGGACGACATCTCTCTTGCTTTGGATTTTCGCTTCATCGACGATCTCTCTTGCATTTCCGCCTCATGGACGACACACTGCTCTGGATTCTCTTGTTTTTGGCTCCACCAGATGACACTCCTGCTTTTGCCTTTGTCCTTCGCCAACACTCCTGGTGCTTGTTGCGTCAACAAACCACACCCATCGCTCTTTACCGATCTCTCGCTCTGATCCGGCTGACCTGCAAGCGTTGGCTTCTCCCGCGACTCACCTGAGCCTGACACTGAAGCTCATCTACCTGTGCTGGGGTTCGTCCTTCGGACCTGACCTCGTCCAGGCTGCACGTTCACATCGAGGATCGAGCTGCGCATACCAGACCACGTGGGCCAATTGCGAGGCAATCCCAGCACGTACATCGGTACGCCCTTAACCAGAGTGTTATTCCCTGAGTGAGTGTGTCAGAGTGTAAAAGTGCCAGTGGGGTTTATAGTAGGTAAGACTGTCTTGATAAGCTGTACCTTTTGTCTATTCTCTGTGCCTTCCAAAATAAAAGGCTATACATTTGGTTACTTTCCAACCTGTTCGGATACGTCTTTTCTCCATTGGCCTAGCATCATCCGAGACCGAATTTGGCTCGAATCCGGTTCATAAATCACGTCAGGTAACGCCGCTTTCCACACCATGCAAATCCGCCCAGCACGCAATTGAATAAGGTTTGTGAAAGCGAGGGTTCGATCCACAGTTTCTCCGGTCACGTGTCTTGAAGGTATTTGGGAATATTGACCAGTAAACTCTTCGACGCGTGACTGGGAAATTGGCAATCGGAATTGCTTAGCAATCCGTCAACCACGAACTTAGTCGTGGACGGCGGCCTCAGTGGACCCGGAGTTTGAGGGGGAGCAGGGCATAAACCCCCCTTAGTACATCGACGAACCCGGGATCCACAACAATATATATATATATATATATATATGTATATATATATATATATATATATATATATATATATATATATATATCTATCTATCTATAATTCCAGTAATCTCTGTGTGTGTGTCTGTGTGTGTGTGTCTGTGTGTTTGTCTGTGACCGCTGTTTCTCGACAACCACGGGTCCGATATACTTGAAACTTGCCAGGTATATTGCTGGGGACCTGAGGATGTGCCTTTTCAAGGTTTTATATTAATCGGAGAAGTAGTTACCGAGCTATGGCGATTTAGCCGTTCGCCATTCGCTTTGGCTTTGCGAATGGACCAAACCATTTCATGTAAATAGAGGGGGGGGGGGGGTTCTACCGTACTCGCAAGCCGTTCGCTTTGGCTTTGCGAATGGACCAAACCATTTCATGTAAATAGAGGGGGGGGTTCTGTGGTCGTTACTGCCACGTGGTTTCAAAGTTTTTTTTTGTTGTTGTTGTTTGCACGCATGTTTTTTTGCACCCACGTACGGGCACGCCCTAGTATTGTAAATGATAGCACACTGAACAGTAAAAGAATTAAAATTCTTTATTAACAGCGTTTCAACACGTTTCAAGAACAAACTAGTTCTCTTCCTCAGAGGCGTTGAGTGTGGTGTTAACCGTTAAGTTCCGTTGGGGACGGTTCACGTCATGGATTGGTCCAAGTCCTTGCCAATCACAGGCTTCCATGCATTCAAATGACTCTGCCGTTTTTGACGTTGTAATTGATTGAGTAGTGCAATGTATGTGGGGTGTAGGTCGATGTGTCGGTTGATGGAGTTTTTATCAGAGTACCAGGCCTCCATAAGCTCGCGGTTCACTCTCAAAGATCCTGTACCAAGGATCATGGTCTGATTCCATGAGAATGTGTGTGTGTGTGTGTGTGTGTGTGTGTGTGTGTGTGTGTGTGTGTGTGTGTGTGTGTGTGTGTGTGTGTGTGTGTGTGTCGCAACCAATGAGAACCTATCTTGTCGTCTTACAGCATGTTGGTGTTCAGTTAGCCTTGTGGTTTAGCGTTTGGATGTTTGGCCCACATAATTGGCTTCACAAACTTCGCATTGTATGTTGCAGATGACATCCTTTCTGTCAAATTTGTTCACCTGTTCTTTTGGCTTTGACAGCTGTGCTCGTAAGGATGTTTGTCGTTTGTGGATGTTGATGTTGTATTCACGTAGAATGCGGCTTGTGCTTTCGGAAGTGTGTTGTATGTATGGAAGTGCCACCGTGTGTGGAGGTGTGGTTGGATTGTTGTTGTTGTAGTTGGATTTCCGGTGACAAGATTTGATAAATGCATTTGGGTAGTGGTTTTTTCGCAGTAGTTGGGTGACATGCAGCATTTCCATCTGGCGTTGTTCACGGTCACTGCAGTGTGTTTTTGCACGATCTACGAAGCTGCGAACATAACTTATTTTGTGGCAGGTGGGATGGCCACTACAGTAATCCAATACTCTTTCTGTATTAGTAGGTTTACGGTACACCTGCGTGTGTAGCTTGCCGTTTCCGTCCCTGGAAAGATGTACATCCAGGAATGGTAGAGACTCAGCCTGTTCTACTTCACATGTGAATTTTATTGCTGGCCATGTTGAATTTATCTTTGTGTGGAATTGGTCAACATCCGCCTTCTTTATGATCACGAATGTGTCATCAACGTACCGCAGCCACAACCTCGGAGAAGGATCACCATGTAGTGTTAGACCTTCAAAGCGTTGCATCTCCAATACGGCGATGAGCCCTGAGATGTGTGAGCCCATCAGGGTTCCTTCATGTTGATGATATATGGTGCTGTCGAATACAAAGTACGTTGATTTGAGGCAGAGTTGAATGAGTGTCATGAGATGACCAGAGCTG
Source organism: Myxine glutinosa (assembly GCF_964187855.1). Taxonomy (NCBI): domain Eukaryota; kingdom Metazoa; phylum Chordata; class Myxini; order Myxiniformes; family Myxinidae; genus Myxine; species Myxine glutinosa. The sequence continues at coordinate 84,112,060 of NC_136273.1, forward strand.
AGGTGGCTGTTCCTCGCTAGTTCTTGGTCATTGGTGATGTATGCTGCCCTGCCGGTGTTGTCAGCCCAAGTGCGTGTTCGCTTGCTGTTTGTTCTTCCGTGGTGTCATTGTGGCAGATGGGGGATTTATTAGTGTGGTGCGACTAATGGGCCTAACTAATGTCTATGGTGTGTTGCCATACGGGACACCGGAATGATCACAGAGGGGACGACACACCGGGGAATCAGCATAAACCGGAGAACAATTTACATGCCCCTCCCCCTCATGGCGGGGACCAAGACACAAGCTTAATCCAACATTCGGGCTACAGAACTTATCACCTCAAGATTTCCTATCATGACACCCGGAGCATAATACCAACGCAGATCTACCTAAATCTATATATTCCCTAACCCCAAAATTCATAACAATATATATACAGTGCGTATCAAAAAAAAGGTAATCCGAATTCAAGGGGTTAATATGCAAAGTTTATTTAGTTTGACAATTTACATGTGGTTTACTAATTATGAGGCGATCCTCAGCTTTCCATTGATGCCTTTCATGCATCATTGCTGTCACACATGACTGAGTACATGTTCATTGAAAATGACAAGTTCAAATCGCATTTTTACAAGTTTGGCTAACCGGTGCAAGACAGTTTGAAATGGACGCATTACTTGTAGACTGCCAAGTTGATTATGTAAAATTGTTAAGCTGGTCTGGTAATCGTCGGTTGCGTCATCCTTTGTTTAAGATGGGTATTTAAGATGGGCCTACAGTGTATGGGTTTAGAGACATTCTGAGTCATTGAAAAGATGGTTCAACTTACGACTGAACAGCGGATCTTCGTAGTTACAACCTTTCACCAAACTGGAGGTTTGCAGCGAACTCGTGATGTGTTCAGGAAACGTTTCCCAGAACGGGAGCCTCCAGCAGCCAAAACCATCTGGGCGAATGTTAGAAAATACCAAGAGCATGGCACTGGCCTCAACCGCAACAAGGGGAATTCTGGTAGGAGGCGAACTGGGCGATCGGAAATGAATATTGCAGCAATAAGGCAGCAAGTTTTGGAGCATCCTCGGGATACCAGCGCAAGACGAAATGGGACGGGATTGCCTTCGGCAACATTCAACCGAATCACAAGACTGGACCTCCACCAACATCCATATCGGATTCACATCTGGCATCAACTTACGCCATGGGATTTTGCCAGGAGGCTGGTGCTTGCTGGATGGTTGATAGCACATTGTGAAGCAGATTTCAATTTCCTGCGGTATCTCGTTATCGGCGACGAAGCTGCTTTCGCCATGGACAGCAAGGTCAATACCCACAATGTTCTTGAATATGCACCGACAGGACAACCCCCGGAATTTAATTTTGACACCGTCATGAATCGACAAAAGTGGACTGTTTGGTTGGGACTTTGTGGAAGTGGTCAGGTGATCGGACCATTTTTCTTTCAAAGGAATGTCAATGGTAACAGGTATCTGCAGATGATAAATGATGAAGTTTTACCGCAGCTGGAGGAGAACTTTGAGCGACAGGTTCGTGGTGTCTTCAGATATCTCTGGTGGGCCCAAGACGGCGCCCCAGCACATCGTCTTATCGCTGTCTGAGATCGACTGAGGGAACTCTTTCGAGACCAAGTCATCGCCCTCAACCATGCAGTGGAATGGCCGCCAAGATCACCTGACCTCACACCATGTGATTATTTCCTTTGGGGACATTTAAAGAACAAGGTTGTCGTAACTCCTCCCCGTGATCGTGACGAATTGCAGGGCCGTATTCGACATGAAGTGGATGCTTTGCGCAATGACCCGGCTATGGTGAGACGAGCAGTTCAGGGCATGCTCCGCCGCTGTGAGCTTTGTGTTGAAAGGGGAGGTGGACATGTTGAAGGTGTGGGTGCATAAAGGCCAATCATTCCTGAGAAAAGTTCACATCTGACGTTCATTTTGCACCAATTATCCTGACTTGCATCGATTAGCCAAACTTGTAAAAATGCGATTTGAACTTGTCATTTTCGATGAACATGTACTCGGTAATGGGTGACAGCAATGATGCATGGAAGGTATCAATGGAAAGCCGAGGATCTCCTCTTAATTAGTAAATCACATGTAAATTGTCAAAATAAATAACCTTTGCATATTAACCCCTTGAATTCGGATTACCTTTTTTTTGATACGCTCTGTATATATATATATATATATATATATATATATATATATATATATATATATATATACATACATACATACATACATACATACATACATACATATATATATATATATATTGCTGCGGTTTTGAGATGTGTACAGTAAAGTCAATAAAGGTTAAAGGTTTGCCCCCCATAGATAGTCACACAAGCAACATGTAGCCTCATTTGTAGTATAGTTATGTCTTAGTATATGTGAGAGTAGGCCCCTTCCAGTGTTAATCCTGCGTTGTGTAAAGACAGGAGGATAGGCCCTACTTCTACAAACCATTCCATGTCCAAAGGCTCGATCCATTGCGGCTAAAAAGCCCTGGTTGTGTTGGGCATGAGTTAACACGAGGTGGGCCTCGGAAGGTGGAGGAGGGTTGAGGTCGGCACAGCGGCAAGGCGATGACGGTAAGAATGAGCCACCAATCAGGGCTCACAGCGTGTGGCTGCAGCACTGCATCAAAGGGCGTGGTTGGAACATCGATCGGGCTCAGAGGGTTGGCAATAAAACCGATTGCGCGAAGCCCCCACCTCAGTTATGAGAAGGGAGAGGGGCTTGAACAGTTCTGAGAAGGGAGAAGCGCGTTGAGAAGGACTTGCCGAGGACTGGCAGAGGAGAGAGAGGACGCGCTTGAAGAGGATCACTCGCACTGTATGAACTTGGTTACGAGAGATACGCGGGCGCAGCCAGGGCATTTATAACTTGCGCGGTTCAGCCAAAGCGAGTGAACGCGGCTGAATAACCGCCAGCCGCGCTAAGTCCGCCCTCTACCGTTCGCCCCAAGATTACCCGTTTGTTCGAGCGACACGATACGAGTTCCTGCCTTCGCCTACCTCCATCTCCACGGGACGTGCCGGGGACCGTGGAGAGCCGGATGGGGCCGAGCCTGGACGACCACCGTGGCGCTGGAGAACTCCTGCCCATCTGCAATCCCCATGTGAGTGTGTCAGATGGGCCCGTTGTCTTTGGGTAGTAAGAATAAGACTGTATAAGGATTTCCCTGTGTCTCTTCGTCCTGTACTGTATATATGTGCCATAATAATTAAATCTATCTGTTCTTTATTTCTTCCTTATTCGATCGTCTTTGTGATTTCTCCATTGACTAAGCATGGCACGAGTAAAACCGCTTGAATCGGGGTCCATTAATTATAACTGTGCGGATCACGTGTACGCAAACCGCTCGGCGTATTACCATCACACGTGGTTCGTGCGAGGCTTATTTCCTCGCTTCCAGGGCAGCGCTAGTACTTAGGTACGAGCGAATTTGGTCCCGAAACCCAATTTGGCGCTGTCCGGAAGGGACGTAATAGGTCTCGGGTCGTGCCAGGTCAGTAAAGACAAGGGGATTAATCCCCCCTTGATAAGGGGAGAAGTCCGGCGACAGATCCGCAACAATATTTATAATATATATATATATATATATATATATATATATATATATATATATATATATATACACACACACACAGTATGTGTGTGTCTGTCCTATGAGTCCCGGGCTCAGCTGGCTCCAGCTGACAGTACCTGGTATGGGCGGCCCCTTATCCAGGGTAACGGATCCCCACTGCTTTGTGGGGGAAGCCTCTTTAGGCTAGTGGTGGTGGTTTGTGTGCAGCCACCTGGCTGCTGGTTGCATCATTTTCAGAAGGCGTCTCTGCCGCTGATGCAATGCCTCTCTATAACCAGTTATCTGGTACTCATTTTGCCGACCTCGAAAGGAGTACAGGCTGAGTCAACCCCATCTGGCGTTAATTCAACAGGATTCAAACTCAGGACCTTAGGATCCCAAGCCCACCACCCTAAAAATTAGGCCAACACCAGGTATCTCCTGAGGCTAAGGCTATGAGAAGCCCTGGTTGTGGGTGACACAACGTCTGGTGGCGTCCGTCTGGCGTCCGTCTCAGTTACCCTGGCGTCCGTCTCAGATATCAAACCGCAACTGTAGGTCAGCGTGGGCATTGATACATCGTGGGTAAATGTGCCCATGAAAGTCAGTGGTGGCACCTATTTAAGCATCACTTTGCAGCATCTGCAGACCGCTGTGTCCACTTTAGACATCAAGGGCAGCCGTCACCATATCGTCGACCTGACCATTCTGCTGCACCTGTGTGCATCAGACTTCACGTTGCATTTACTGCACCTGCAGCCAACGATGCTCAAAGGAATAGAGAGTGGGAGAGGGAGAGTACACACCTCTATCACTTTAATCGCTTCTCTGTGCAGGTTTTTCCCTTCAATGGCGCTAACTCACTTGCTGACCTGCTGACCTGCTCACCACCCAGTTTTACCGATACAGCCATCACACAACGCACAATGCTTAGTGAGCACGCCAACGAAAGGAAGAGATTCGTCAAAAGCAACAACGCACACCATCATCATCATCATCATGACTCGACCGGGGTTCCAAATCTATATACAATATGTAAAACTGAGTTTGTTTGCTTCATGCCAGCTCTACCCCTCTCCTCAGCAAGGGTACTCAGAAAGCTCCGCATCTCTCCTCAGCAAGGGTACTCAGAAAGCTCCGCATCTCTCCTCAGCAAGGGTACTCAGAAAGCTCCGCATCTCTCCTCAGCAAGGGTACTCAGAAAGCTCCGCATCTCTCCTCAGCAAGGGTACTCAGAAAGCTCCGCATCTCTCCTCAGCAAGGGTACTCAGAAAGCTCCGCATCTCTCCTCAGCAAGGGTACTCAGAAAGCTCCGCATCTCTCCTCAGCAAGGGTACTCAGAAAGCTCCGCATCTCTCCTCAGCAAGGGTACTCAGAAAGCTCCGCCTCTCTCCTCAGCAAGGGTGCTCAGAAAGCTCCGCCTCTCTCAGCAAGGGTGCTCAAAGCTCAGCCCCTCTCCTCAGCAAGGGTGCTCAGAAAGCTCTGCCTCTCTCCTCAGCAAGGGTGCTCAGAAAGCTCCGCCTCTCTCCTCAGCAAGGGTGCTCAGAAAGCTCTGCCTCTCTCCTCAGCAAGGGTGCTCAGAAAGCTCCGCCTCTCTCCTCAGCAAGGGTGCTCAGAAAGCTCTGCCTCTCTCCTCAGCAAGGGTGCTCAAAGCTCCGCCTCTCTCCTCAACAAGTGTGCTCAGAAAGTTCCGCCTCTTTCCTCGCCAAGAAGGTGTGGGGGAGTCCAAAATGTATGGAAACACGCATGCGCAGTCCAAGCTCCGCCCCCTCAACATGACCCAAGTACGTTTAATAAGCAAGATCGTCGTACTGTACAACGTGAAACGTCTATTAAGTGCGTAATACGATGTACGTTTGTCTATTAAGTATGTAGTGGAATGGTGTTTATAAAAATTATCACCAATCATCTTTGCTTTCAGTAAGTAAGTTTAACACCACTTCAAATTTAATTGAAGGGCAGGTAAAGAGCTCGTGACCAATAATAATACTCATAATCTGTTTGGAATTGAACCAATAAATCTCTGTAATGAAATTGATATCCAATGCTGGGGCCATTTGAGAGCAAACTATGGTGGTAAGTTTTCAATTTTCTCAAGCCTCATGCCTAATAAGTCTAATTCGTTAAAGACTAATATAATGTCAGTTATAACTTTTTTTTCAGTTATAAAGGCTTTGCGCACCTCCCTTTATATGGGATCGTTTCTCTGTATGCAACCTTAACATGGGGACTGAAACTTCGTCTCTCGGCTTCTACTTGACGAAATCGGCTGCAAATTTCAGAAGTAAATGCTTTGTACATCGAGGTAATATGTTCCAAATTTCAGCAATGTCTGTTCACACATTCTTGAGTTTTACTAAGAAAACCCTCAAATTCACATTGGTGTCTGTCAGTCCGTCCGTCTGCCCAAAATGTATTGGCGCTCATATTTTGAAGGCTATACATTGAAACTAGCTGAAACTTGGAATATACATCGGACAATACATCTAATTAATGGCTTTCTAAACAAATTCCACCTAAGTGCCGAACAAAATGTAAGTGTTTTTGCTTTAAAATTATATATATATATATATATATATATATATATATATATATATATATATATATATATATATATATATATATATATACATATATATATATATATATATATATATATATATATATGTATATATATATATGTATATGTATATATATATATGTATATATATATATATATATATATATATATATATATATATATATATATATATATATATATATATATATATATATATATATATATATATATTGTCGCGCAATTCCGGTTAACACCAGAGTCACAGATAGCCTAAACGGTCTTATTCGGAGGCACAACCCAAACACAGATTTTCCTATGGCCGCGCTGGAGGAAGAAGGAAAATGGAGGCTGCGGCAAAAGCTTACCTTCAGCGCACCGACGTAGCTCCGGTCCTGTAAGGGGATTAACTCAAGCGGGCACAGGTGTAACGGGGAATAGAAAATAATACAAGGGTTTATTACAAATAAAAGCAAGGACAGGAAAATACGCGCCGATAATAAAATAAGGGAAGAGAGTCCACTGCACGCCAAGTGCCGCTTCGAGCCAAGTTCAAGCCAACGAAGCATCTCTCACAATTCTCTCCCTGTCCGAACTCCACTGCTGGCCAACTCCTCTGCTTGCCAACTCCTCTGCTTGCCAACTCACTCACTCTACTGCGTCTCAAAACTCACTGCCAGAAGCAACTCTCTCAAGACTCACTCGGCGCAAGACCCACTGCCAGAAGCAACTGCTCTGAACCAACTGCCGCGCAACTCACTCACTCCACTGCGTCCTGCCACCCCTGGTATCACTCCACGGCGGTGACGTCAGCCTTGGCGCGCCACCCAATCAGTGGCCCCCACCGAATCACAGGCCTGTGGTGTGGTCATAGCATGTGGCACTCAAGGTGGATAGGCCCGTCGGAGGTGCAAATGGTGGCGGCCATGCAGCGGTGTCCTGGCCTGGTTTCCTTCCTAAGTCATGTCAGGGGAGGGCGTTATTTAATGTTGTACTAGGGACCTATCTATGGTGTCTACAGGGTATGCGTTCCAAAAGGGACAAAGGTTTGGCTAACCAGGTGAGGACACACAGGGGCGCTACTCTTTAATGCCTAACTCTACTTAACACACGAACCTCCTGGTAGGTTCACAAGTATACATCTTAACCCGACAAACGCCTACACATACTAACTTAAAGGTACATAGTGGGTTCTAGCTATCGCGACATCTCGAAGCATGTTACCTATTCAGATCTAGCTGCTCTACATATTGCTCTACCCCACCAGACATAACAATATATTAATATTATATAGAAAAGGCCCCTTTATATGAGGGTATTGCCTTGTGGGAAAGTATAGAAAAGAAGGTACATTCCATAGCTTGTATAAAATGCCAAACAATACAAAAGAAGGGACATTCAAAAAATCTCATGTGCATGCTCAACTACCCTTGTGTTCTTAGGAGGAACGAAGTAATGCTCTAAAAAAGTTAATATAAAAGGGCACCCTACATCTGGCAAATCAAATACATTTACTTCTTCATGCAGCTGCATTAATCCAATTGGCACCCAAGTCCCTCAAACATTTTCCCAAGTCCCCTTAAGTTTTGCTATGACTTTTTGGTGAGATTGTCATGCGTTGGCGGGTTCCCGTGCCCCCAAAAACCCCATACATGTGCATTATAAGGCTTGGATGAAAGAATGACTAAAGAGAAGGATTGAACAAGGCAGATCTACATGTGAACATGTCTCCCAATCTGTTTGATTCCCTTTCAGAAAACGTGAAGCCTGTGCGGAGAAGTGTGACATGCGTTTGAGAGGTTCGATTCCACCTGCAGCAGCAGCTAGAGACAACAATTGGATTTTTGGAGGGTGTGGGCCCGACCAACCGAAAGGTAGATCTCCATCAAACTCTCATCTCATATTTGGAAGCCTCACGTCCATCATTCATAACTGACAAATGGAATGTCAATTAGTCCAGTCACAGCTGACCATTCTTATGTCCACAACATCCGGTATGTTAACTATGAATGAGGCCATTGACCAAGTATTCCAATTCGGGATCATGCGGTCTCATTGCGGTGAACATTTCTGTTATTGCTCGTATGTCTATCTGTCCGAATGTAATAGAGTACAAAATAAATGTTGCCATTGCTTTTCAGCTTGTGTGCCCAACAGTCGGTCTGTTTTCGTTAGGTTTGTTCTCTTTACTCAACCATTTGGTCTCCTGCTTCCAGCTTTGCACATTTTACTGGAATATACATGCATACAGTAAAGGCTCTATTCACTGTCACATGATTTCCTAAAAGCAAACCAAATAATATAAAACACATGTATTCATTCCTCCAACATAAATCTCCGAAGGAAATACGTTTTCTTTTTTCATTCTATTTCTACTTTTGCGTTTGCTTCTTTCTTTCTTTGTTGTCGAAGGATTTTTTGTGGGGTTTTTGTTTGCATGTTGGCATTCCTGGTGTTCTTTGACTTTGAAGCCAGTGTTTTTAGGCTTTTCTGGCACACGTGTTATATTGACCATGTTGTCTTGATGATGATGTCATTAGTGCAGAAAGAGAGCTGTGTTGGAACAACATTGATGTGAACTTGTGAAAATCCAGGTAGTAAATGGTCATGGCCCTGTTGGCATCTCATGTAGAAAAACGGATTTTTCCAAGCAGGTTGTATAAGCTTTGTGACAAACTATCATAACTTCCAATGTGAAGGACCCAGGGAATATCGAAGCCACATTTTAGATTTCCTCTCAACTGATGAAGAAGAACCTCGTCCCTCTGATGGATGTTCAATTGGCGTCCCATATCAGTGCCGGATTAAGCCTCGGCTGGCCCTAAGGCACATTTTGAAATTTTAGAGAATGGCCTGAACAATTTAAATTAGATCTTGGGCTCATGGAAATGGACCCCAGACAAAAGATGAACCGATTCATGAACAAAATATTTAATACAAAAAAAGACAAATATTTAATGTGAAAATAAACTACTTTCAAACTAGTTTGGTCTTTACAATTTGCAGTGAATGAATATATGCATGACAAAACACGCACAGATTTGGCACTTTGCTTTGCAGTTTACTAGACCTTAGATTGTAACCTTGCACGCGTTTACAACCGCAAACTCTTCAATTACGGAAATGAAGTCCAGTTCTCGGAGCAAATCACTTTCAATGCACAAAAGGGCCAACGCACCAAGACGCTGTTGATGCATGGGCGAGCGCTTCACATCTTTGATTCTCTTTAGCTGCGAAAATGAGCGTTCTCCTGAGCAATTGGTGGCCATCAGTGCTAAGTATATTCGGAGAGCCACTGCAGTGTTTGGAAAGGCTGCATTAACTCCAGTGGTGTGCAGCAGCTCCAAACATATGCTGTGCCTGTGCACACCCTGTTGAGGGGGAACTTGAGGGCACTTGGTCTTTATACCAGCAAATGAACTGACGGAACTCTGACGCAAAATCAGTATTCAGATCCTTGTGATGCACACTGACAAGCCCTGTAATAGCAGTGTTGATATCCTCGTCCGTCATAGAGTCAAACTCTGTCTGAACGCCAAACCGCTGCAGCACTACAAAATACGCCTCCATGCGTTTCTGCAATGCACTTCGCAGTTGGTCAATGATGACATAAAATGTATTAACTTTGAATTTTTGTGGCCCGAATTTTTGGCTGGCCCTAAGGCACATGCCTTGTCTGCCTAATGGTTAATCCGGCACTGTCCCATATGCCGGCATCGGTTGGTGCATTGGGCTGCATTAGGAAGAAGAAGAACATCCATGCTTTTTCCACTGTGACATTTCCATTGTTATTGATACAAATCTCCATGTCATAGGATTTCTGTAAATACCTACATTTTGGTAGAAACTATATCTCTTCGCTGAGTCGTTTGTACAACCAGCTAATACCATTATGTCTATGTCAGTGTTTGTTCATTTTCAGGTATTTAAATTAAATTCTCCTTGTAGTCACAGAGCATCAGGAAATTTTTAAGCTGTCTCAAAGTTAGGGCTCAAGTAAAGTTCAATGACACACATCAGTTGACTACCATATGTGGTGTTCCTTCTTCATCGGTCTTGCGAATCATGCGTATTCGACCGAGATTTGAGAACAATTTTTATCTGATTGTTGTAGCGTTCCTTCGGCACAACTATGCTAACTGCTGCAACTGCCCGACGCACGCATCAGGGCAGAGTTCATGGAATTTGGGCAGGATTCTTGCATTTATTGGCCTACTTTTCACAAGTCCATGGTATGTTAAATGTAGATGGAAAAGCCTGCTTTCCGTCCCCGTCTGTACAACGCGGAATGATCCGAGGCACAGCGGTGTTTGCTGCTGCTGCATCTCAAGTGAGGTTTTCATATAGTGAGTCCACCAAATGATGATGTGAACTCCAACTGAGTTGCTCTGCCTCGAGGTGGGCAGATGCAGAGACAGAAGTAAGCAGACGGCGAGACGCGATTCGTGCCAGAATCTCACAGATGATTCAACCTGGATCTGAGAGGCATCCAAAGAAAACACGTGATCAACCATACTTCAAGCACCGAGGTATTAACTGCATTTAGCACTATTATTTTGTGTGTTTTTTGTTGTTAACAGTGCTTCTTTGTATGCCATTTCTTATACCCCCCCCCCCCCTCCCCTGGCCCTCTCTAAAATGTAGGCACATTAACTCCAGTAATAACATTTAGCATTTGCTTTTGAGGTCCTTCCAACAGGATCTGTTTCAACTCACAACTCCCCCTCGAGCTACCACCCCTCCAAAAGTCCCCTTCACTCTTTGGTATAAAATAACAATCCTTTGTACATTCGTCGGTTTTCTTTTCTTCTTTGTACCTGTCAATTGATTAACAGTGCGTTAACGAGCCTTAACCACACTCAAACTCGATTCTAAAATCAAGAACAAATGCACTGATAGCTCAACAATCATCGGAACAGTGTCCATGTGTTTTATACCTCAAAACCCCCATGCCCCCCACTCCCCCGCCCCACCCTCCCATACCTCCTCCCCCCAAGCCCTCTCCCTCCCACAGATCTCCTGATGTCCCTGTTCTCTGCTCTTGTACTTGTGTGCTTCCCTGTCTCTCCCCATCTTGTCTCGCGCTCCCTTTATTGTATGTTTTGTGTGTCTGTTTTTTTTTTTGTGATTGATGTTTGCTCTTACATGAGCCTTGATCTTGTATACAAAAAAAAAAAAAAAAAAAAAAAAAACAGACTCGAGTGCGAAGTTTTCTTTCGAGTTCTGTTTTCGGTTTTTACCTGTGATGGTAAAGATTTGCAACTGGAGGTTATTACTTTAAATTGGAGGGGAATTTTATTTCTTTTATTTTTGTTGGATATTCCCAGTAAACCACTTTGGTGTTTAGCAGAACGATTTGTCCGTTTGTAGTAAGTGTGATCTGCTAAAGCAAGAAAGGGTGATCAGGAAAAGGTGGATCTGCTTGAGAAACTTTTCGAGCCCAGGTGCATCACACAACAATCCTGGAATCTCACAAACATGAGCTTTTAATCCCATAATCACTGCCGACAAAGGAACAACATGGATGACCTTTCACTTGATGCTGAAACCAGTGGTAGAATATATTAGTTTGAAATTCTTGGAGTAAAGAATAACCGAGCAGTTAGAAATTGAGAACTTTAATTGACTTACATTTTTCTTTTATACACGCATTTTTTTTTTTTTTAAATATCTTACAACATTATATGGAAAAGATAACGAAACAAGAGGTAATCTTTAACCCTGAAAAGAAATATACTTTGCTACATACAAGCTTTGCTGCATTAGTTCGATACCCTTTGGGATATCACGATTTGATCGTCAATGCCAGTTCAGCAATGTGCACCATCTTGTTATTTTTTCTTCTTTTTTTATTAATTTTTTTTTACCCGCTGTGTGAAAGCAACACGATACTCGTAGGAACCTGATGTCATAACTTAGGATTTGCACTATTTCTGAGATCCCTTTGCAGTCCCAGTGACCGATTCATTGGTCTTTCAACACCTTCGAATTATCCAAAAGGTCCGTGCCATGCTCCTCTTAGTCTGCAGACACGAGGAAGCCGCTGAAAGTGGTGTGCGGTGGGTCTCCGCAAAGTGCTTGCTCTCCCGTCGATTCGACGTGCACCAGATCTCCGGCGTGCAGCGCCAGCAATAGGGTGAGGGACGCTGGGCCCGCGGTGTCGCCGTCCGCCAGCAGCCGGCCGATTGATCGAGACGAAACGTACAATGTCGCCGTGGTGTCGGCACCGAGCTTGGTGGCAATGCTGGCACTGATGAGGTAGCGCCCATCGATCGGTACGACAAAAAACCCTGGTTAGGTGGAAAAGAACACGTTATTCGGTTACTTTATAAACCGTGAATTATTTCATCATTACTTGTTTACTTTTCCCTGCAGTTCTAGACTTTAATGTTTGTACAGTCATTTATATTGCTGCCACTTCTACAAATGTTCTGGGACTAAATAATAGGTTCAATGTGCTTCAATATGAAGACAAATTTATACCAATCACAACCAAATGATAACACCCTACCGCTGACGTTCCGACACATTACTTTGGCTATTTCCTTAGGAATCATAAAACTTCAAAATATTTGTATACCTGTTTTTGGATGATAATGTTGTCCATCGTTCAAGAGCATTGTGTCGAAATGAAGGCGCCCAGATTCTGCAGACGTGTTTGCCAAACCAACTGAAAAGGCTGGGACAATTCTCTGGTTTGCACGCCGCCTTCGAGAGATGGAACGACTCCCACCTCTGTGGCCTCCTGTGGCACCCTCGAGTCGTAACAACGACTCTGAGAACTCGAACAGGCCGGCCTCGTCTCGCAGGACCTCTTCCCTCAGTCCTTCCAAACTACGATTCAGGGTGTGGAAGTTCACCTGCCCACACGCGTGCAAACATCACCCTTACTCAGCAACTATTTTTTTTATGGAAGAATGATAGTTGTGGCATGATCACAAAAGGAAAATTCACCTTGAGGATGGTGAGTTCTCCTTGAAGTTCCCCCACATCCCCAATGCTATGCCGAGCACGCATTGTGTTGAGCATCTGCAGCGCGAGCTCGTTGCGATCGACACGAATCACCGTCTTGCGCATCATCTCGAGACACTTGGCCAAATCGGTGCGCAAACCGTCCAGCTCCGATCCGCAGCCTCGCAACCCGCACCCCAGCTCAACCTTTTCAAGCCTCCTTTCGACTCCCTGAAGTGCGGCGCGTAGTGCTGAGTCTTGCGGAATGGCCACAGTTCCTCCACGAATCGCCTGCGAAACCTGAAAATTGTTGTTACTTAAACGCAAGTCTTTGATATTTATAAATTATCTATACACATATACAAATATATACACATATACATATATATACACACACACATACATATATATACACATATACATAATATATACAACTGCAAGATCGACCGCGAAACCGCAAGATCGACTGTCCTGAAGCTACGTCTGTGTCTTATTTAATCTCCCGATTATATATATATATATATATATATATATATATATATATATATATAGATATATATAGATATATATATATATATATTGTTACGGATATGAGGATTGTATTTTTTTTGATTGTGTAATATTGCTTGAATATGGCCCCTCCTGCCTCCAGTGTTGTGTAAAGGTTAAAAGGGCGTCCCGGTAGTTAATTCCATAAAGCACACATTGAAGGGCACGATAAAACCCTTGTTCAGTAGCTTATATCTTTATTATGTGTTTTAGATTAAGGCTTTGTCTTCCATTAACATGACACTCCATTGCACCGAGTGAAAAAGATAGATTCCCTTCATTCCCATTCCCAAAAACCTCCATTTCCCCGTTCGTAATGGCCAAGCCTCAAACTGGCAATTACATCCCCTCCAATTGCCGCCATTGACCACGAGGCAGGGTTGGGGAAGAAAGGCGGGTCCCCACCTCGTCATAGAGGGGAGGAGTGAGTCAGCCCCACTCAACCAACCACGAACAAGGGGTTGGACGTGGAGAGGGTGTGGAGAGAAACATCAAGGAGGTTCGCGAAGGTTGAGGGGCGGGGCCTATATAACCCGCCGCGGGACGTTCCCCAAAGAGAGTTGCAAAAAGGTCCAAGGCTGAGCTGAGCTGCGTGGTGAGGTGCAAAGGAGATGAGCTGAGATGAGAGATGAGCTATGACAATAGCTGAGTCGCAAAAAGGTCCAAGGCAGATGAGACAAGGAGATGAGAGATGAGCTATGACAAGAGCTGAGTTGTGAGGTCCAAAAGCAGAGATCACCCAGGGAAGCGCAAAAGCCTGCTATTCGTCACCTTGCTCGCCAGCGGCAGCGTCCCCAGCAGCAACACTCGACAGCCGTTTGGGGCCTGGACGGCGGTTTTGAGCAGGGCCGCGAAGGGACGGCGGCTGCCGAACACGCCGATCGTGCTGCCAGCTCCGGACCTTCCTCTCCTTTCCAGCCATTTCTGCCTGCAAGTTCCCCATTTGCGTATGTGAGTTTGTTTTGTTTGTTCTGTCCTGGGTAGGTAATTAAGTCTGTATAAGCTAGTATTTTCTCTGTGTCTCTAAAAGCTTCTGTAAATTATTTTATTATCTTTACTTCTCCTTGGTTACTTTGAGCCTGTAAATAGTAATAAATGGTAATCGTATTTCAAACCTTTCTTTTTGTCTGCTTCTTCTTCACATCCGTGTCGTCTTAGTCTTTTCCATATTGAATAGCTGTGGCGCGATACGGCCAACGTCTGGGTGAATCGGGTGAGTCGGGAAAAAACTGTTCGGCCGCGGTGCCTCCGCTCGGTAAATAACATCTAATCCGCGGACCGTAACAATATATATATATATATATATATATATATAAATGTACATGTGTATATATATAAAAATATGTATATATATATATATATGTGTGTGTATATATGTATAATGTATATGTATGTATAAATATGTATACATATACATGTATATGTACATGTAGATAGACGTACATATATACGTTGGGACCCCGTTATTCACGGGGGATACGTTCCTGGAAAATCCACGAATTGCGAAACCGCAAATAGCAGGGCATTGTTTCAATGGAAAAAGGGGTATAGGTTCCCAAGTCGCAAAAATCTGTGAATAGAGAGGAACAAACCACAAATGGCGAAACAAAATCCGCGAATGGTGAGGCAAATCCCGAGAATGTCTACGATATATAATCCCACAAATGGTGAGGCAAATCCCACGAACGTCGGTGATAATCCCGGAAATGTCAAGACAAATCCCGCGAATGTCCATGAAAATCCATGAATGCATGCCATGCTAGTTTCAATGGGGAAAAGGGAGCCAGTTAATATTGCACTATTACTGTGGAGTGTTTTCATTCTCTACAGTAACTCGTGGGAATGACGTGTTATGCAGCTGGTGGAACATCCCGCTAAGCTCTTGATTATAGTGTGGCTAAAAATTTCGGCCTTGAAAGCCATGAAAACGCAAAGCACACACCAGTGAATGTAGAAGCAGGTCATGCTTGCGGCTCGTGAATGGTTTTTTGTGTATGTCCAGCTGCTTTATGCATGGTTGGTAAAAGATGGGTTTTATAAATGTGTGAAGCTAGTGGCTCGTGAAAAAAATGTTTTTGTGCCCCTCAAAAAACACGAATTCGTGGAACATGGCCGCGAATGGAAAAAAATCTGCGAATTTGCAGGACACTTTTTGGCGAACAGAGAAATAGGTCGCATTTTAGCACTTGTGAATACAAAGGGCCGCGCACGAATAGCGGACCCGCGAATAGCAGGGTCCAACTGTATATATATATATATATATATATATATATATATATATATATATATATATATATATATATATATATATATATATATATATATATATATATATATATATATATATATATATATACATATATATATATATATATATATATATATATATATATATATATATATATATATACATATATATATATATATATATATATATATATATATATATATATATATATATATATATGTCTATATACATGTGTATGAATGATCGTGTTTTTTAAGGTCATTTTCCCCGCTAGAGTGGGGGTTAGCCTTGCGGGCCCCATGACAATCATGGTTCCCTGTTTGAGGCAATGTTTTTATGGCCAGATGCCCTTCCTGACGCCAACCCTTAGTCGCCTCTTATGATGCGCAGGGATACGGTGTACCTATTCTAAACCGGGGTACACACCGGGATCATTCATCCCAGCAAGCTGGTACTCAATTTGCCGACCTCGGAAGGATGACAGGCTGAGTCAACCCCCCTGGCATTAATTCAGCGATCGACCGGAATTCGAACCCAGGATCCTAGGATCCCAAGCCGGCACCCTAGCCGCTCAGCCAACACCAGGCAAAATCTAATCTAACAAGGTGTATGTTTATATATATATATATATATATATATATATATATATATATATATATATATATATATATATATATATATATATATATATATATATGTATGAAGCATTGATTAAAAATTATTTTAATAAATATACCTCCTTTCTTTGTGATTGACAACTTATTGATAAATTTGGTGATCATTAAAATAGAAGCAGACATTTTTATGTGAAAATTTCCCGTTCAGAAATCCTCTCCTTGATAGATATCAGCTTGCCCGATTCTCATTAGTACAGACGTGGAGAACGCGACATGCGAAACCACAAAAAGACACAACAAACAAACAAATCTGATCAAATAAAGGAATTGCTGACCAAGCACAAATTCCAAAAAAAAAAGGCACAAATTTCTTCATCGGGAACTTTATAATCCAGTGGATGGGGTGCTAATAAACCTTCCCATTAAGGGAAAAACATTTTGTACATCTATTGTCATACTTAATGAAGGACCCTTCGCCAAAACATCAGAATGAGTTCTTTGTTAACGGCTGTTTGTTTGTTGTATAACAATTTGGTTTATTTAAATTCTCCCCTCTAGCATTTTTCGTTTCTTCCAACGTGAGTTGAGGTGGGGGTGGGAATGAATGTTTTATTGAGAAAATTTAATCCTTTTTCAATTCTAACGAGGATTTGATGTCACGGAATTTACATTACACGCTACCCTCCACAACCCCCCAAAAGCAAACCTTACCCCAGCAGGGGGCAGTCGAACTCCCCCATGTCCCAGCTCAGCAAAGGCACCAATCAGTTGCTCCTCCAAAGCATACAGTCGACTCTCAAACCGGGCTCCTTGTGGGCTGACGCCTGGTCTATTATCTGGAGTTCCAAGGGCTTCATTTCTGGCTTCCCCACTAAGCGAGAGCCGTGGAGCCTGACCATCGAGTCTGGCACGCAGCTTCCGCTGTGAATCAACGACTCCATGGAGCCTGGAATCCAGAGATTCGATGCGTGCTGCCAATCCAGTGATCAGATCGCAGCAGCCACCGTTCTCAGCCTGGAGCTTCATGCTGCCGAGGTCCTGATGCAGCTCCGTTAACTCAACATGGAGCGCCGTGAGAGATTCGTTCATTCGCTGGCGAACGGGCAGCAAGGCAGAAGTACAAGAGCACGTGGATCCAGCAGCTCTCAGCACATTCAGGCGGCGGCTTTGTGAGATGATCTCAGTCTGGAGTTCGTCTAGCCTGTCTCGATCATTCTGTCATGCATCACAGACATGGGAAGTAAAGATCTGCATTAGTACTGCTGGAGTAATGGACAAATGCCAGACTTGTTACATATGTCTCCAACACAGCTGAAAGCTCCCCCTTTTTATTTTCTTTTTTTTGTCAGTTGAATGGGATCCTTACATAGCACAGGTTCATAGATATGAGTTAACAGCAGGAAGAGACAAAGATACAATAAATTTCAGCTACAGCAAGAAGCTATTGTGTACATCTTTCCCATATTTAATTCACACTTCATCTTCATTTGTTTATTTTATAAATATCCTTTTTGAATATGTATTGTACGGTGAAAAAGTTTGGGTTATTATCCCTACGCTTTGTTTTTTAAAAGAAGGGGGGCGGTAATATTGTAATTGCTTCTTCTGTCTGTCTGTCTGTCTGTCTGTCGTCTGTGTGTCCATCTATCATTCTATCTCCTAAACGGTTGTGCAAAATTCACCAAACTTGGTAGTTATGATCACCACATGGCAAGACGGCGTGAGAGCAGTGTCATTGTTGGCCCCGCCCCCTGGGGCCCTGGTGCAGGGTCAAAAGGTCAAATAACAAAAAATGCTATTATGAGCACATTTTAAAACATTTTTTATGAAACTTTGTGAATGCAATCAACATTGAGGGACGCATGAAATAAGTAATGATTTTTGGGGGATTTGGCCCCCAGTTCATGCCCCAGGGGGTGGGGACTTAAGGTCACAGGGGTTAAAACAGAAGATTTTTTTTAACTCAAAATTTGATATTTGGGTCATTTATGGTGGAACGTTTTGCCATCTTTCAACTTTGGTTTAGGTGAGTGTGGGGATTTGCGATGGCGCACTGTCGACTTAGTTCCGGTTTTTACTTCTGTGGTGCTATTCCCCATTAAACATTTGTGGGAAATTAGAAGTGTGCAATATAGGTCGTTAAAAAGTCAAATTTCTTTGAAAGTCAATTTAATATCACATTTACCTCTAAGTATATATAATAAGTTAGGAAATCGAACAAGTTTTATTTTTGCTATACATATTAAATTATCATTTGCTGGTAATATTCACTTACTACAAAGAAAATATAAGAAAACAGTTTGTGGAATTTTGTACAATAAATAATAATCAATTACTGAAGTAATCAACACCAGTTACATTAATGTGAATTACAAGAAACCACAGTAAAAGTTGCAAATTAGTGAGCAGGTTAAATTAGTTTTCATCAGCTTGTTCCCTTGCTTGAATTTCTATGAGTGGGTTCAGAATGACACCAAGGAAGCAACTTTCAACCAAACAGCGTGTGAAGATCGAAACTCTGTGAGAAGAAGGGAATATTATGAAGAAAGTAGCAAAAAAAGCTGAAGATCTACAATGGTGTGAAGTACACTTTACAATGCTTGAAAGAAACTGGCTTTGTACAAGAGAAGAAAAGGCCAGGACGACCCGGAAGAATCTATCCAAGTCAACACAAGCACTTGAAGTAGCTCAACTTGAACAATCGAAGAAAATCAAGTCAGCAGCTGGAAAATTAAATTAGATTGAGCCTGAACATTAACATCTTGTCCAGCACTGTCTGCAGAAGGCTAATTACAGCAAGTCTCCATGACAGAGTTGCAGCAAAGAAACAGTTGCTGAGACCACAGGATAAGGTGAAAAGACTGAACTTTACAAGGCAATATCAAGATTGTGTGACTGAACAATGGAATCGGGTACTCTGGTCTGATGTGGGGATTTGATGGTCTGACAACTCAGGTTGACCTTATTGGATCCTAAGAGCCTCCAGTTTGAAAGCCAAACACCTGGAGAACATGACGACACGCAATGTTTGCAATCTATTGTTAAACATGGGGGAGGCTCTATGAATGTCTGGCATTGTATCTCACCTTTTGGTGCAGGCCAACTTGTTAAAATCAATGGGACACTAACAAAAGAGAAGTACAAGCAGATACTGCAGCACCATGCAGGTCTTAGTGGAAATAGTTTTATCAAAAGAGGATTCATTTCCCAACAACAACATAGCGATCAAAAACACACTTACACTACAGTAGATGGCATTCATGGAATACTTACCCTGCGCAGTCAACTTGTTGCGAGCCAACTCTTCTATTTTTGAACGTTTCTTTTTTTTTGATCCAATATGGCTACCAGACCACGTGAGCGATGACATCATAAATTTATATTCTCTAATATAATTGTTGCATAGATCATGCTCAATACATTTCAAACTGTCAGACTAAGCATTGTCCCTGTCGAATTATGACGTCATAATTATGGCACCAATGACGTCATCATTAACAACACCTATTCCCCACATGGAGTTCTTTACAATGAGCCATGTTTAAATTTTTTCCATGCAGCGGTTTTGGAGATATAGAGGTGCAACATTTTTCGGTTTTTCCAAGACTGTACCACGTGACCTATGACGCCATAATTATCACCACAAAAATTATACAGGAGGAGGCGCTCCTATGGTCAAAATGTCGTGTCCATCGGGCTAACAATTGCAGCAATTTTATTTTCATACTGATCAGATGAAGCGTTGTACTTGTCGAATTATGACGTCATAATGAAGGCACCGATGTCATCATCATTATCATATCTTATTCCCCATGGAGAGTACTTGACAATGAGCCAGGTCTCAATTTTTTCCATGTAGTGGTTTCGGATATATAGAGGTGCGAAGTTTTTCCAAGATAGCACCTGTACAACGTGACCTATGACGTCATTATAATCATTAACATATTATACAGGAGGAGGCGCTCCTATGAGAAAATTGCATGTCAAGAGCACCAACGGTTGCCGAGAAAATGAATTTTTTAAATGCAGACATGTACGGCACACGGCAGACGTACGGTACACGGCACACGTACGTACGTACCTGAATGCTTAACCCCGCTTTTCACTTTGCGAGCGCAGGGTAAATATACAGGGTGTCCACAAGTCGCGCATCATAAGCAAAATATTTATGTGGAAGGTTGGCCACATCAGTTGTTCGAAATGTGTCTCACCAATCTCAAAACGTGTTTGTAAACGGAAAAGCAGGTTTCTCTGAATGTTCTTCAATATATCCGGGCTAATTGTTGAATTAAATAATTTAATTTCCAATGATAAATAATCAATTAAATGATTTCCTGTGATACGCGTCTTTGTGGATACCCTGTAGTACAACAGTATTTGTACAACTAGGTTACAGCTGGTGTGCTTGAAGTGTTAGAATGGCCACCCTGGCAGCGACTGGGCATGAGTCCCATCAAGGCCATATGGGTTTACCTGGAAGCAGAGAAGAGCGAGAGGAACCTAAATAACCTAACAGAACTGTGGAAAGTACTCCATAAAGTACTCCGGAATAGAAAAAGAAGAAAAAGTGGGATTTGGAGCTTACTGCAGTGGTTACAACAGTAATATTTTTCTTATTCTATGACAGCACAAACCATTTAGAATAGCGTGACAGACACATAAGGGTAAGGAGCACACAAAGTTATATATAGTAATAGTTCTCAAAGCAATAGAAAATATGTAATGGTGCACAAAAGGAGCATGCAGACGACGATGACGACGCCATCAACAACCATCATGAGGACAGTATCCAACTAGAACGGCATTTGGAAGAAGGCATACCTTCGCCAGGCTGAACAGTTGACGTTTTGCATCCCACTGATGGGCCGGATCTAGATTCAAACCTGATTCAAAATCTAATCGGCTTGTTCCTGTCACCTAACCAACTCATCCACCAAGTTTTGTCATAATCTGTCTACAACTTTTTGAAATATCGTGCTGTATATCGTTTTTGGTCCCATATTTCAATGGTAAAGAATCATTTAAAAAGTTCTAGTATCCGGATTCGGATTTTTATCAAAATCGAAACAATTCGTCCTTGGCAGAAACCCAACCTGCGCACGAAGGTTCGGCCTAAGCCGTCCATAGCTGTTTGAGATATCGTGCTATGTATAGTTTTTGGTCCTATCCCTCAATGGTGAAAAATCGCCTTAAAATATCGTATCGGGATCTTCACCAACTTCTAATCGATTTGTCCTTATCACACACCCAACCTGTCCACCAAATTCCGTCAGAATCAGTCCAACCAATTTTAAATAGCATGCTCACAGACAAACAGACAAACAGACAGGGGTCAAAACATAACGAGTAACAATGACGCATTATAAAAGATCCTTTTTTGGTGTTTCACTTCATTTTACTTCCTCGTCGAGATTCCCAGATAGACATGCAATATATTTGTGAAGAGCAACATCCTGTCTTATGATTAAATCCATCGGTGAATCGACGGATATACACGGCTCATATAAACCCAATCTAAAAGCAATATTTATTTGGCCATTGTCCCATTCAAGTAGCTCACTCCAGCTAAAGATCCCAATGGAATATTCCGCATCCAAGCCGTAGATTCCAATGAAGTGTCCAACTTATGTAACATTCCCGTTTTAAAAATTGCAGTTGTTCATGCAAACAGCACACCAGGATGGCAGTTTTATGCAGTAAAACCTTCGTATAACGAAATGCAACGGACCAAAGCGTTTCAACTTTTTTTGTTTCGAAGTTCTCTGTTGAGAAGTTCTTCCAAAGCTTATTTGGCATGTTTTTAAAATCCTTATGGAAATGTAAGTCAACCATGCATTGATTTTTTTTTTTTTTTTTTTGTATACTGAATCGAGGCTCGTGAAAGAGCTGACATTTACTTCACAAACAAATCAACCAGACAAACAAAATATATAAAAAGAGGGAGCGGAAGACAAGAGAATGGGAAGCACGCAAACTGTAACTGTAACTGACTGTAACCCTTTCAGCTTTTATAACTCTCATAACATCATAATGAAAGTTGGCAATTCTATTTATATACTTTGCTAGCTATTTATTTATTTACTGTCTGTCTGTCTGTCTGAACCTTATAAAATCAAACTGCTTGGTCTGGAGTATACCAAATTTTGCACATGTGCCTGGGGGTATTTTGGGTCAGGTCATGTGGCATGAAATGAATCCCACCTCCTCCCTCCTCGCAAGTGTAGGGAGATGGCTTGCCATTTTCACATGCACGCATGGAATACTGCAAGTGGTGACGTAACTTCCCGGGATGCAGGGGGAACCAGCGACTCCGTGTTATGACGTCACTTTCATCTCCGAACCCAGCAGCGCACAAGTGGAAGTTCTTTCTCCCTGGGGATGTGAACCTACCGGATTTATCCGTGCTCTATCCTATTAAATTAAGTTGATATATGTGGGAAAATTTCATGCCCAGACCAGGAATCGAACCTAGGTCCTCTGGAAAACCATGCCAGTGCTCTGCCATCTGAGCTATCTGGGCGACCCTGACTGAGCATGCGATTTTCCCACACATATGATTGCCGCTCTCTTTCCGTCGATGCTTCCAGGGCACTCGCTGCCAACCATAGGAGCACCAACGGCCTCAACACGGGAGGGTCTTCCTCCAATGAGGGGACAAAACCATGTCCTCTATTATAAACACCACTGGGGGCGTAGTGAAGCAATTCGATTACTGGTCTGGACATATAATTTTCCTACATATATCAATTTAATTATTTAATCCTGTTCATTAATCTAAATGCTTTTAAATGCTGAACTTCAAGCAAAGCATGTACTGTTTCGAACGGTTTGGTATGACTTGGCCGGGATGGGAATCGAACCGCCGACCTCCCGCACTCAAAATTGGTTTCTCCAGCTATTACGCTACCAAGTCTAGTTGTTGATTTAACTTGAAGTTTCTTTTGATCTGAGAACTATATAAATGTGTGATACATTATTGAACTCTTAATAAAGAGGTGTAAATATAACGAACGGGACATTGTAGGCATTCGATAGTATAGGAGTTTCATTATTAGAGAAACTTCGTTGTCCAGAGGGAGAGAGACTATACTTCCCACCAGGAAAAGTGTACCACACTTTGATAAAGGAAAAAGGGAGTTTGTCATGATGGGGGAATTTGCTCGGTGGAGGTTTTACTGTGTTTGAGTCCAATTTAACCAAGGATGAATCCCATCAGAGTCTAGAGCCTATTCAGAAGCTAGCACACTGCAACTGAACCACCTCGCCACAATCCAAACCCAGCCTTGCTTTGTCAGTTGGAGATGGAATATTTGACGGATTGTTAAAACGTTCCCAGTTTGCTTTACTGGAGGCCAGGGTGAGATTGAAAGTATGACAACAGTGATTCTGTTTGTGGAGAAGAGGGCATTCACTTGTGTTTTCATTCCAGACTGCTTGAGAGCAACATAACAAACCACATTAGATTTTAACCTCATATCATAGAATCATGGCCAAATGCTCAGACTATGACTATACGTACCATACAGCTAGGCCACCCCAATGAGAGGTGAAGACAAGAGACAGATACCAGGAAAGAAATGAACAGAAATTTAGTCATGGATAACATGAGAAGGAGAGGATTGCAAGGAAAGGAGTCTGGGACTCCAGCCTGAGATGTGTTTGACACAATAATGGTGGTAGTCGAATGGGCAGTACGAAAGAAAGGTTGAAAGCTTTGCAAACCTCTGGCCCAAATCCAATACATGATTGCGTCCAGAATCTGAGTGCAGACCCCAGGGTTCCAAGTTCATTTCATGTACTGATGCACAGACGTGTCCACATCTTTCATCCTCATGTCTGTCTTTCTTCTGACCTTTTTTGTAAATCGAGTTTTAAAGTCAGTCTGCGCCATAGCTCATGGCAACGATGCTTTGTCTGGTATGTCCATCTCAAGGGACTCCACCGCCTGATTTAGACCGGTTTATTTTTCCACCCAAATCTTGTGAAGCCGTTCAGTGTTAATCCATGGCTTATTGAGGAGTATGACCTCCATGATCCTTAGTTGCATCAGTTATCTCTGCCAAGGATATTTCTAAACAGCAGACAGCATGGGAAGAACGTTTAAGTGGAGAGTCAGGCCTGAGTTTTATTGGTGCAAATTTCCCAAATAAATGTCCTATTGGTAACTCCTGCAGTTGTGATCTTACCTGGAGTTCCACCTTCAGGCCTGCGACTTCCCCGGTGAGCCCTTGCAGCACTGGAGGAATGCTCACACCCTGGTGTACAGCCTGGCCGGTGGGAGGTTGCAGACGAGCAAGAGCGGCCGATAGCCGATGTACCTCTGCCTCCAGTCTCGCCATCCGGTCACCTTGTGGTTGGGGTAGTGCAGGACCTGGGGAAAAGGGTGAAACACACTTCCAGCTATATGTCGCATTTTCGTTGGGGACAAAGTTACAAATGCAGTGAATGTTGGCATAACAACTGGAAGTAAACTTGAGCGAATGATTTCGATTATGCTGATAGGCCTACAGAATATTTAACATGTTCTGTTTTGGAGGTTTGCTGACGTTTAGATTTTGGGAGGAGCAAATGTGGATTTGACGATATGGGGATCGAAGTGGAATGGCGTCCGTCAGACTGGCATACAGGTAGCACACTTGATGCAGAGTTGTCTGCCTTGGGTTAGATTCTCGAAACTGTAATACAACTCAGATTGGTGTTGAACAAACAGGACATAAAGAGTGTGCCATCCCTCAGGAAGACGTTAAGCTGAGGACCCGTCTGTTTGCATTGCATGAACCACCTTTAGAGGCCCTTTTCCCCCGCAGAGCAGGGGTTGGCCTTTTTCGGGCACCGTTGTCCCCTTTTTGAAGCAATGTTTTATGGCCGGATGCCGAACCTGCTGCCAACCCTGTTAGTCGCCTCTTGCGATACACAGGGAATTACCAGTGAGCTGGTACTCAATTTGTGGACCTCAGAAGGATGACAGGCTGAGTCAACCCCCCAGCGATGGACCAGGATTCGAACCCAGGAACGCAGGATCCCAAGCCGGCACCCTAACCACTAAGCCAACACCAGGCTTCCATGGTGAACATATACAAGAAGAGTCGGTGAGTTATTAATTCCTGCCTTAATTGACTTCTGGGACCACAACTGTGTTAGCTGGACATTGAAAGGTTAATGGCCCCAATTATGCTCACCTACTTGTGAGGTTAGCCAAAGGTGTTTTTGGCTCATGTATATAACGAACCGGCTGGCTAGGCCTGACGCTCAACTGAAGGTGGCAGGAATTTGACCAGAATGTCGGCGAATGATAAAAAATTGACTATGAGCAAACGGGGCACCCATCTTGATGACCATCTGAAGGACAGCAAACATTGATGTTATGCTTTTCACACTCTGTACCAATTTTGAGAGTTTGTAGTCAGGCCGAGAATGTAACCCAGACTAGAGTTGTTACTGTGTCTGTGTCTATGCATTTTTCTTTCCATTCCAAAGTTCACAGATCATCACCCATCCAAAGCCACGATCTTTTCTCCCCCTGTTAGACTAGATTATTTTCCATCCAGATTTACTTTTTTTTTTCCTTCCTGAAAATTTGCCCCTGGATCCATCTTATCCACCCTATGCATTCTTCCCATGTGCCACCCGCATGCCAAGTTGTTGTGTCCGTCTATTTTCACCCTCGGCCCTGCTGTTGGTGTTCCCATTCTTTTCCTGCTGTTCCTCTTATGTTGTGTCCTGATCAATTCTGTGTTCCAGCGCTTCCACAGGCCTTGACTCCATACAAGAAAGCAATACATATATATATATATATATATAAAAGGAGCCGTGTCTGTCTGTCTGTCTGTCTGTTTGTTTGTTGCGTTATAACTTCAGAACGGATTAACGGATTTCAATAAATCCAACTACGGTGGATTCAGGTAAGTCCCAGGAGTGTTTGTGATCCCAATTTTTTTTTTTTAAATGGGTACATGGACACTCGAGTCAAAATTGCAAATGCCAACACCCTGTTGGATATTCCTGCACGGAGAGGATTTCCCAGGAATCATTTCCCCTCCCCCCTACCCCCATAGATTAGCCATCGCAGCAAAGATTGGTATTTCCATCAGCGAAGCGACGGGTCTTATATTCTAGTATATCATAAAAGGAGCCGTGTCTGTCTGTCTGTCTGTTTGTTTGTTGCATTATAACTTGAGAACGGATTAACGGAATTCAATAAATCCAACTACGGTTGATTTGGGTAACTCCCAGGAATGTTTGTGATCCAAAAAAACAAAACAACTTTTTATGGGTACATGGACAGGCGTGTCAAAACTGCAAATGGCAACACTTAGCTTGTTCGTCTTGTTGTTGGATATCCCTGCACGGAGAGCACGATCTCCCAGGAATCCTTTCCCACCCCCACACCCCCCCCCCCCTTAGATTAGCCATCGCAGCAAAGATTGGTATTTCCATCAGAGAAGCGACGGGTCTTATATTCTAGTATATATATATATATAACAGCAAGTAACGAGGCAAAAAGAACAATGGAGGGGAGCTACTAAAGCTGCGCGCATCAGTAGCATATCAGACATGCATTTCTGCACAAATTGATTTGACATAAAACCCAGCAAGGTTCACCTCCTGCCAACCCTAAGCATATTGATTGGCTCTTTTGGCACAAGTAATGCTGGGATAGTGGTGGTGGGTGGGTGAGAGACAAGGAACCAAGAAAAATACCATGCCGTTTAATTTTCTCCATCGTTCCAGATGCCGTCTGCCTAACGTTACGAGTTCCACTTTTCCATGAGAGGGAAAGAGAACGTGCCACTACGCACCCGCTGTGTCTACATCCTGCCCAGGAACGGGCCGCAGTGGGCTACTCATTGCACCCCCTGGCGATCCGTCTTTGCACTGTGCACCACGGAACCCAGGGCAGCAGCGCCACTGCAGCTTGCTCACTTTCTTGTACCCGATTCGATAGCAGGGGCGATGAGTCAACCGGTATCTGGGGAGAAGGGGGGAAATTCGACCGATCGTCAATATTCTCCACGAAAATTCACACCAAAGTACACCATCATATTTCCTGAAGTTACTGCACATTCACAGCAGGTTCAGCATTGCAAAAAGAACAGCATTTTGGACATTTTCTCTTTCTTTTCAGATTCATCATCCTTTTCTTTTTTTTTCTTTTTTTTGTATACAAGATCAAGGCTCGTGTAAGAGCTAACATTAATGCCAAAAAAAAACAAGAAGACGTCATGCAGAGCACGATACTTGCAAAATCTGCCCGCCCCCCCCCCTCCCCAAGGGGAAAAAATTCCATTGATACAGCAAATTGTCCATTTTATCAAGATTAAAATTGACAATCTTGATCAAACCTCGGGTCAATAGGAAGAAAAGTGACGATTTTTCAGATGAAAAATGATGATTTTGGAAGGTTGACCTTGAGTTGACCTTTTGACCTTTTGACCTCAAAAATAGTTGGTTCCCCTATTTAGTGACTCGATATGCAAATGCTGTTCAATTTTCAAGTCAATCGGATGAAAATTGACGGTTTTTAAGATGAAAAGTGATGATTTTGGAAGTTTGAACTTGAGTTGACCTTTGACATTTTGATCTCAAAAATAGTATGTTTCCCAATTTAGTGACTCGATATGCAAATGCTGTTCAAATGCTGTTCAATGGATCTCGCGAGATCTCGGAGACGGTGGCAGGGATTTTCGAAGCTCCACACGGTCTCCACGTTTTTCGAAGTTAAGTCTGTTCACAATTGTATTTTGTCGAAACTGTATTTATCTTTCGGTGTGTGAAGTTATTGTGTGCAACTTTGGTTGTTTCTCGGTGTTTATCTTTCATAAATTGATCGTCTGTTTGCCGCGTCGCGAGCAAGGCCTTTGCCGCGTCGCGAACGATTTGAAATCGAAGTTAAGTGATTGTTCCCATTTGTATTTTCGTTAAAACTGTTTTTATTTATGGTGTTGTACGTATATTGTGTCCCGACGAAGATTTTTCGGTGCAAATCTTTCATACCTGTATTGAAAATCGTGTTAATTCGTGTCATGTCTTGAGGCCTTGTACAGTGTACACTGTACAACCTTGAGGCTTTGTTTTTCTCTCAGCGGTCCGTCGTTTGTGATCCAAAAACTTTCGTTCTCTGTATTCCCAGTCTTTTCACCCATAGCCTACTTCCTTGTGTAAATCTCAACTAAAAAAACAAACAAAAAAAAAAACATTTCCTTCTCTGTTCTCATTCGTTTATTCATTCTTATTCGTTCGTTCGTTCTTCGACCACGTGTTTCTCCCCCATTTCCCCAGATAGTTTTCACTGTTATCAACCTTCAATGTTTACACTTTCCCCTCAAGTTATGTATTCCGTCATATATTATAACACCTTTTTCTTCTTCTTCTTTAAAAGGCTGCTCTCGACTTGCTCACCAAATCAATTCATCCCAAAAAAAATATCCATCTCCTATAGTGCCTTTTTTCTACATTCCCTAAACTCTCCTGCACTCCATCCTCCATCCAGCGTCCTTAAACGTATTTTTAACTCGAAGGTCACAAGAAACTCATTTTGCAATAAATGTTCGTTTCCCATAAATCGTACACTTTCTAAAATCCAATCTCACCCCTCCCCTCCAAATCGTCCCCATAACCCCTCCCCTCCAAATCTTCCCCATCACCCCTCCCCTCCAAATCTTCCCCATCACCCATCCCTTTCAAATCTCCCCCCTTGCCCCCTCCCTCCTAAACTACCCCCTCACCCCTCCCCACCAAGACACCCCCTCGCCCCTCCCCTCCTAGACTCCTCCCTCACCCCTCCCCTCCAAATCTCCCCCATATCCCATCCCTTTCAAATCCCTCCCCTTGTCCCTTCCCTCCCAAACTCCCCCCTCCCCTTCAAATCTCCCCACCCTCATTGCTTCTCAATTTCCCCCCTCTCACTCCCCCTCCTCAAAGCCTCCTCCCCGCTTCTTCCCCCTTCCAACTCTCACCTCCATCTCCCCCAACCTTCTGCCTCGCTCTTCCCCCTCCTCAAATAACACCTCATTGTGCCTCACCCAATCACCATCAAACCTTTTGTCCGCCCCATCCTTCCCTTTCTCCGAGCTATTCTGAAATCTCTGACACAGCTTCAACAGCTCTCCCTACCTCTTCCACCTCTTCCACATCTTACCCTACCCCTCCTCCCCCCTGTTCTGTATCTGATGCTCCCCCTTCCTCTTCATTAACGGTATGGACCTCAAACATCCGGGGCCTTCGTTCAAACTTAACTAATCTCTCCATACAGGTTGCTTCTGTCAAACCAGACGTGATCTGCTTAACAGAAACTTTCCTCCTTTATGATGTCTCTGATTCCTTAGTATCTCTCCCGGGCTACTCCCTCCTCCGGTATGATAGACCTGAGCCTCGTCCTGGAGGTGGGGTTGCTATCTTTATCAAAAACTCTCTTCCTCACTCGCCCTGCACTGCACTCTCTCCACCTCACCCCCAGGAATACCTCTGGCTACGGCTTCCCCTTCACTCCCACCTCTTGTTCATATGCGTATTGTATCGTCCACCAAACAGTGATGACTCAATCTACATCTCGCTGTCTGATAATATGGACCAACTTCTATCTACTCATCCCAACTCTCTCTTCCTCATATGTGGTGATTTCATCTGTCATCATGCCAGTTGGCTGGGTGTGGGTACCTCTCTCACCAGCCATGGCTCCTCAGCAAAGGACTTCTGCGACTCACTGGGACTGACACAATCTGTCAATTTCCCGACCCGGATCTCAGTCAACGGAACATCTTCTCTTTTGGACTTGGTTATGACTAACTTCCCTGAAAATGTCTGCTGCTCTTCTTCTGCTCCAATCGGATCATCTGATCATGTCCTTGTTAAAGTGGACATCTCTCTGACCATCCTCAGGGAGCCTGCTCAGCGTCGACGAGTCTGGCATTTCACTCAGGCCAACTGGCACGGTCTTCAAGCAGCCATCAATCATCTGGACTGGTCTCCCATCTCTACCACCTCTGACATCAACTCATCCTGGGAATTCTTCCAAAGTAAATTGCTCTCTCTCATGCACAGATTTATCCCATCTCGTCTTCAGTTGTCATACCCTTCCTCCCGTCCATGGTACACGGAATCTTGTGGTGAGGCTGTTGCCCAGAAACAACTTGCCTTCGTCTCCTGGAAAGCAAATACAACGGAAGGAAATCTCATTTCCTTTCACAAAGCCCGAAACAAGTGTGTGTCCACCCTCAGGAGAGCCAGGAAACAATATCTCTCCGTTCTCAAGACCGAACTCTTTTATCTGTCTCCCTCTTCCAAATCCTGGTGGCGTCTGGTCAAATCCGTTTCTGGTGTTTGTTCCCCCTCCATCCCCTCCCTTACCTCAAACGGCTACACAGCTGACTCCACACGTGAAAAAGCTGAATACCTCAACTCTGTGTTTGCCTCTAAATCTTGTGTCCCAAACCCATCCCTCTCTGTACCCACCATACCCAGTCGTACCCTGCTGCTCCTGGACTCCATGTCCTTTCCTCCTGACAAGGTGGAAAAGTTTCTGTCAACCCTCGACTCTGATTCTGCAACTGGACCCGACGGCATTAGCCCACGGGTCCTAAAATCCTGCTCTGCCGCTCTATCTCATCCTCTCTCTGTTCTCTTCACCCTCTCTTTTGCTCAAGGTCAACTGCCATCTGCTTGGAAATCAGCCAACATCACCGCTTTGCACAAAAAAGGTGCAAAAACAGATCCTAGCAACTACAGACCAATCAGCCATCTCCAAATTATCAGCAAAGTCATGGAATCCATCATTGCTTCGGATATGAAATCTTTCCTCTTCTCCAATGGCTTGATCTCTGATCATCAATTTGGTTTCAGACCAGGTCACTCTACTCTGGACTTGCTGCTTCTGCTGTCTCAACAATGGATGGAGGTCCTCAATGCCAAACAGGAAATTAGAGCTGTCTCCCTCGACATATCACGTGCCTTCGACACGGTCTGGCACCGCGCTCTGCTCACCAAACTCTCCTCCTTTGGTATCCATGGAAATCTCCACGCATGGCTGGCGGACGTCCTCTCTAGTCGTCATCAACGTGTGGCCCTGAATGGGTTTCTCTCATCTCCTCTTCCTGTTCAGGCTGGAGTTCCCCAAGGCAGTGTTCTGGGCCCCGTGCTTTTTCTGGTCTTCATCAATGATCTCTCTGACTCTCTTGAAAATCCTCTCTATCTCTTTGCTGATGACTCCACTCTCTGCTGCTCCATACCTCTTCCCTCAGATCGGCAGTCTGCAGCCTCCTCACTCTCTGAAGACTTGGACAAAATCACAGACTGGTCAAACAAGTGGAACATGTCTTTCAATCCTGACAAATCTCACACTCTTACTATGTCTCTCCGAAAAGTTCGACTGGACAACCCTCCCATCTACTTTCTCAACAATCCTCTCCAAGAAGTTCTGTCGCTCAAGCTTTTGGGTCTCACTATCTGCCATGATCTTTCTTGGGAAAACCACATTTCCAAGCTGGCCTCCAAAGCCAGTCGCCGACTGGGCATCCTCCGTCGTGCGAAGTCCTTCCTCGGCACACCTGAGCTCCTCACCACATACAAGGCTTTCATCCGCAGCTCAATGGAATACTGTTCTCCCCTATGGGCCGGTGCTCCTGCCTCACACCTAGCTCGGCTTCACGCTGTTGAAACCAAAGCGTTCAGAATTATTGGAATCTCCCGCGATTAAGCTATCTCTGAGGGCCTTTCACTCACTCACCGCAGGCAGGTAGGTGGTCTTTCTGTCTTCTACCGACTCCTCTCCGGCCTTGCACCCCCAGCTCTCTCTGTGCTCTGTCCCCCAAATATTCCTACAGGTCGCACAAGATCTGTCAGCAACCCTCTGATGGTTAAACTGCCGAAATCTCGGCTCTCTGCTCACCTTCACTCTTTCATTCCTCTTTTCTCCCGTCTCTGGAACAAACTCCCTCACTCCCTTCAATCCCACTCCTCCCTCCAGGTCTTTAAAACAGCTGTTCACCACCATCTCTTGTCTTCCCCCATCCAAAACCTTGATCTTTTCTACCCCCGCTAATTCACCCCAGATCCACCTTGTTTGAAATTCCAACTTCTTTCGTGGAAGTCCTGGCAGTGTCCATATGTTTTATACCTCTCCCACCGCCCCCTTCCCATGCCCCCCCCCCCCCAAAGCCCTCGCCCTCTCTCAGATCTCTCGATGTCTCCATGTCTCTCGGTCCCTGCTCTCAAATGTTGTGTTTGTGTCCTTCCCCCTCTCTCCCCATCTTGTCTACCGCTCCCGATGTTATATGTTTTATGTGTCGGTTTGTCTTTCTGTGTGATTAATGTTCGCTCTTTCAAGAGCCTCGATCTTGTATACAAAAAAAACAAAAACAAAAAACATTTCAACTCAATCGGATGAAAATTGACGGTTTTTCAGATGAAAAGTGATGATTTTGGAAGGTTGACCTTGAGTTGACCTTTGACCTTTTGATCTCAAAAATAGTATGTTTCCCAATTTAATGACTCAATATACAAATGCTGTTAAATTTTCAAGTCAATCGGTTGAGAATTGACGGCTTCTTAGATGAAAATTGATGATTTTTAAAATTTGACCTTAAGTTGACATTTGACCTTTTGACCTCAAAAATAGTATGTTTCCCAATTTAGTGACTCGATTTGCAAATGCTATTCAATTTTCAAGTCAATCGGATTTAAAATGGCGATTTTAGAAATTTGACCTCCAGATGACCTTTGATCTCAAAATCAATAGGCTTCTCAATTGGGACGACCTATACAACTTGGTAAAGTTTCGTGACGATCGGTTTAGAATTGTGACTTGTGGGCCGGTGACAGACAAACAAACAAACAGACAAACAGACAAACAGACAAACAGACAGAACCACAAATGCAACCGACCAATATACTTGAAAAATCTTCGATTTTGCAAGTAACAAACGGACACATAAAACATATAATAAAGGAAGCGGGAGAAAAGATGGGGGGAGAGAGGGAAGCACACAAGTA
The DNA here is from genome assembly GCF_964187855.1 of Myxine glutinosa. NCBI lineage: Eukaryota > Metazoa > Chordata > Myxini > Myxiniformes > Myxinidae > Myxine > Myxine glutinosa. The sequence goes on from NC_136273.1 coordinate 84,145,544, forward strand.
CAACAGCAGAGAACAGGGACATCGGGAGATCTGTGGCAGGGAGAGGGCTTGGGGGGAGGAGGCGTGAGAAGGCGGAGGGGTGAGGGGTTTCCTCCCTTAACAGTGAGTCAAGGCTCTTGGTTCAGCCAGGTGTTGCCTTAACTGTGAAGGTGGCTGGCTTGAGATCTTAGGGTCCTGAGTTTGAGCCCCTGTCGGGCCGTTGAATTAACACCAGCTCGGTTGACTCAGTCTGTGATCCTTCCGAGGTCGGCAAAATGAGTACCAGCTTGCTGGAAACGGGGGGCATTGCATCAGCAGCACAGCCACACTTTCAGAAAATGATGCAACCAACACCACCACCTCTTCGTTGAGTTTGCACATACTGTATGTCATATGTGGAACGGGGAAGTTAGGAAATTTCAGTATACTAGTCCTCGACTTTTACAAGGAATTGATGGACGAGGTTTACGTGCAATTTCAACTTGAGATCCCGAATATCATAAGAGTCGTGCTCAGATGGGAACAATCCAAGCGAGCCAACTCAAATATTCTCCGAACAGCTCACGTCATTCTTTGATTATTTATTTATTTTCTGTAGGTGATGTGTGGCAACTTATACCCTCCTAACCCACACCCCCATTATCACCCCACTCTTCCCCAGTCTCCCACCGCTTACATGAGCGGACACAGCCGCCGTGCGCACGGGCTGTGCTGTGCTGTCACGTGGATCACTGTGCCATTTAACACCACGCATGTCACTGTCTGGCTCACCATGGATGCACACCAGTTCCTGTAACGGAAGCATCACTGGGTGAGTCTCAGTTTGGTTGGTTCTGGAGTTACCTGTTCCATGAAGATACGTTATTGACATTGATGCAGCATCAGGATGACACTAAGTGGTATTTTAATCATATATCGATCATATAACTCGTAATTTAATCGGCCACCATGAATGAATACATCTTAATTTGCACAAATGAGTAATGTTATTCCTTGACGATTTAGCCAGCGTATGCCGACGTATCAAAATTGAGTGCTGGTGTGAGTCATACGCTGGCATACGTCGACAAATTTTGTGCATGCACGAAATTTGTCGACGAGCTCGGCGTACGACGACGTATGCCAGCGTGCTTCAGCGTGCTCTTAACGTAGCCAAATTTTTCATACGTCGGCATACGCTGGCTAAAACGTCAAGGTGTGACAGCGGCTTAAACTTTACAATTCCTGTCATGCAAACGTGAACCGTGTGTGAGGCTGCTTTAGTTGTACCCGTATCTGCTGACTTGGGTGTGTGATGAGGACGAATTGATTCGGTTTTGCTGAAGATCCGGATCCGGCTACTAGAATTTTAAAAAGTGATTATTCATTATTGGGAGATAGGAGCAAAACCGATATACAGTATAACACGATATCTCAAAAGGTTATGGACGGGTTATGGCAAAACTTGGTGGACGAGTTGGTTCGGTGACAAGAACAAGCCGATTCGATTTTGGTTCAGGTTCGAATCCAGATCCGGCCTATCGGTGGGATACAAAACGTAAACTGGTCAACCTGGCGGAGGTATGCTCTTTACCGAGTGACCTTCTAGCTCATAAAGTTAAGGGGGGATATTATTGTCAGTGTGTCCGTCACGCTATCTCCTAAAGAGTTGTGCAGAAATTCACCAAACGTGGTAGTTATATGATCACCACATGGCAAGAAGGTGCAAGAGCAGCATCATTTCTGGCCCCACCTTCCGGGGCAGGTTGAGAAACCAAAAAATGTAATTACAGGTACATCGTCAAACACTTTTTCATGAAACTTTGTATATATGCAATCAATATTGGGGAGGGATGCTTTTTGGTTTTGACCCCTGATTCATAACCCCAAGGGGTGGCCCAAAACCAGAACATTTATTTTTCGACTCAAAATTTGATATCAGGTCAGATTTTTTTTTCACTCAAAATTTGATATCGGGTCAAGATATTTTTTTTTCACTCAAAATTTGATATCGGGTCAAGATATTTTTTTTCCACTCAAAATTTGATATCGGATCAAGATATTTTTTTCCATATCGGGTCAGAATATTTTTTTCCACTCAAAATTTGATATCCGGTCAGAAGATTTTTTTTTTCCACTCAAAATTTGATATCGGGTCAGAAGATTTTTTTTTTCCCACTCAAAATTTGATATCGGGTCAGATTTTTTTTTTCCACTCAAAATTTGATATCGTCAGTTTTTCCACTCAAAATTTGGTATCGTCTGAAGATTTATTTTTTCCACTCAAAATTTGATATCGGGTCAGATTTTTTTTTTCCACTCAAAATTTGATATCGGGTCAGAAAATATTTTTTTTCCACTCGAAATTTGATATCAGGTCAGATTTTTTTTTTCCACTCAAAATTTGATATCGGATCAGATGATTTTTTTTCCACTCAAAATTTGATATCGTCAGTTTTTCCACTCAAAATTTGGTATCGTCTGAAGATTAATTTTTTCCCCACTCAAAATTTGGTATCAGGTCTGAAGATTTTTTTTTTTTTCCACTCAAAATTTGATATCGGGAAATTCGTGGGGCAACTTTATGCCATCTTTCAACTTTGCTTTAGGTTGGAAGCGTGGGGATTTGCAATGGCACGCCATCTCGTTTCATGGATCGCATTTGTTATAATAATAATTTGTTTGTTTCATGGATCATGGCCTTAAGTTTATGCAAAGAATGTGGTTTTTTGTTTGATATCGGGTCAACGTTTGCATAACCGTTTGATATCGGTTATGCAAAAAAACAACACTTTTATTTTGCCACGTAAAATGTAGTCCAATGGGGACGGTTCAGGACAGTTCAGGGTCCACGTGGTTGACTTTACCACTGATGTAGATGTTTCTTCATCAGAAAATGTCAACTCGTCAAGAATCCCAAGGGAATCCCAAGGGAATTTAACAACAGCATAAATAACAACATTAACAAAACCTGGCGCATCATGCTTTATATGCCATTTACAGTTTGTTCCTGTCATGTCTACATCGAAAGTTATAAAAGTTCAAAGTTGGATAAAGACTTTATGGACACGCTGTACTTCATCGAAACAATACTGAGTGAACATTTCTCCGGAAGAAGGACACTCAACGTCATGACCCCATAGTTGCCCCCAAACCTCTCAGCCGTACTCACCGCGACCTGATGAAATGGACAAATTATGTCTGACTCCCACTGAAGACCAGGAGGCATTAATTTGGCTTCTATATGTCGGCCCCACAATGGCCTACCCTTTTCAAATGGATTAGGGACCATGACGTTGGGAATGCTATTGGATGGAATGGCAGGCTTCGTGTCCCCTTCCAAAGGACGTCGTACCTGTAGAGAAACTCGATGGCTTGTCGTGGGATATAATTTGGTACAAATACAAATCGAACCATGAGGGAATTTAGGAATTTTGGGAATTTAACGACTGCTGTTCCAACCCCAAATCCAGAGATTCGATGTAGAGGTCCGAACGTACTTGTTTCTGGATGCACTCCACGGTAGAGTGCTTTGTCGAAATGCAGGCGCAGAACCCCAGGTGAACAAGGGGACGCCGTGTGGAGTTCCTGGTGGGATCCTGTGCGGTACGCCATACCAGCTCTTTGCCAAAACGTCGTGGACCCAGAGAGCGACCAGAATGAATGACGACTGCCGCATGTTGTCCCTTCGTGGTGCCAAAGAGTAAATAAAATACACTCTGTGGTGTTCCGCTCCAACGGGGTCTTCAGGTCTTCAAGGTAATGCCATGTCCATATGCGCCGCACTCCCTGTATGAACTCAGTGCGCACCTGATGGAGACCGAAGCTCCAACCTCGCTCGGCTCCAATAGTTTCTTTGCTTTCTCACTGCTTGCACTCTTCTCCCCTCCAACCCTCCTAAACTCAGAGCACCCTCCTCCCTCTATCTTACCCCCTCTCCCCCCAAATTCACTTTTCTTGCTGCCAATTCACGCCCATTGCATCACGGTGCACGGGGAGACTCCTTACGTCTCCTCCTCCTCCTCATCATCTTTTTGGGGCATGCATCCTATTCTTAAGTAAACACTTCAACAATATATTGCTACTTCATGGTATTGAATGTGCCTCTTATGATGAGGCGCAGGATTTCCGTTCAACTACAGCTCTCCCTCTTGGGCTCAGATGTTGATGTCCTCTTTTTGCCACCACCCCTAATCCCCCCTCGGAGGAACTCAAACTCAAGACACAGAGCCCCCCACCCTTTTTCACACCCCCACCTCCACGATAAACACCCCTCACCACTTTTCATCCCAACTTATACTGTCAGACATGGGAATGACCTGCTCCGCATCGCCTTCTCTCTCCTGTACATTAGGATCCGCAGAGGTGCATGGCAGGTGTTAGCAATTATGGGTTATTTCACCCCTAACTTTCAATCCCTCCCTCTCTCTTCATCTGCCCCCTGATCTCTGGAGTCCTAAAATTGCGGATTATCCCACCTTAAATAACTGCTCATCTTCCTATTCCCTATTCGAGCCACCAAAGTCCCATTCTCCTGCAGAAAAAAAAGAATCACTTTGTTTTACCCACGTCATGCCGAAGGCTGTTCAAAATGTTCTCAGAACAAGATACTCAGTCTGAGAAATGGCAACTTTTAATTTTTCAACATGAATGGTCATATGGAATTAGCAAATTTTAAGTGCTGTGTCTTGGATTATTAATTGTATCTTCGAATAACGGTTGTTGTTGTTGTTTTTTACACCCCACATCATTTACCAGAGTGTTTTTTCTACACTTGACGTTTTGTACCCTTCTGATGAAACTCAAATTGACCATCATATATCTGTGAGTGTTTTTTCCATACATTATGTTCAAAATATCTCGGAACATCTGAGGAAGGACATGTCTGCCATAGGGAGAGGGTTCAGCGCAGGGCGAAGACATTGATTCTGGGCGTAGCGAGACTCAGCTATGATGAGCGGCTGAAGGAGACAACGCTTTATACTTCAGAAAGGAGGCGATTACGAGGGGATGTGGTGGAGATGTTTGAGATAATGAAAGGTGTTGACAAGTTAAGTGCAGAAGAATTCTTACAGTTGATAGGACTAGGGGCCATGATAGCAGGAGCCATGATAGGACCAGGAGCCATGATAGCACCAGGAAGCACGATAGGACCAGGGGCCATGATAAGACCAGGAGCCATGATAGGACCAGAGGCCATGATAGGAGCAGGAACCATGATAGGACCAGGAGCCATGATAGGACCAGGAGCCATGATAGGACCAGAGGCCATGATAGGACCAGGAACCATGATAGGACCAGGGGCCATGATAGAACCAGAAACCACGATAGGACCAGGGGCCATGATAGGACCAGGAACCATGATAGGACCAGGGGCCATGATAGAACCAGAAACCACGATAGGACCAGGGGCCATGATAAGACCAGGGGCCATGATAGGACGAGGTACTGATAGAACCAGTAGGACGAGGTACTGATAGAACCATGGCCAGGGGCCATGGCCCATGATAGGACGAGATTGAGATCTCGCGAGATCACGGCGAGGTCACGTCTTTTCGAAGCTGTTCCATGCGCTCACGCTTTCGAAGCTAAGTGATCTTTCTCAATTGTGTTTTTGTCGAGACTGTATCTATCTTTCGGTGTATGTACCTATAGCGTATCTTTTGGAAAATTTTCGGTGCTAATTTTTTGTACATGTATACACAATCGTCGGTTAATGTGTATCGAGTATTCTGCGGCCTAGTACTCGTAGGCTTAGGCAACCGGACCGTCTCCGACCTCGTGGTTTTGTTTTTCTCTCAGCGATTCGTCGAATGCGCTGAAATTATTTTCGTTCTCTGTTTCGTCCCAGTCGTTCATCCCATACCTCCTTGTTTAATATCTCCACTCAAAAAAAAAAAAAAAAACCCAAAAATTTTTCCTTCCCAGGTCTTATTCGTTTATTTGTTGTTCTTTTTTGTTCGTTCATTCTTCGTTCGCGATCACGTGATCACGTGGTTAGAAATGTATAATCTCTCCCCTGAACAACTATTTTCTCTCATATATTATAACACCCTTTTCTTCTTTTCCTACAAAAGGATGCTTTCGTCTTGCTCACCAAATCTATTCATTCCAAAAAATATATATAATACCATCTCTTACAGTTCCTCCTTTCTACATTCCCTAAACTATCCAGAACTCCACCCCTCCTTCAGTGTCCTCAAATGTATTTTTGACTCGAAGGTCTCAAACTCATTTTGCAAAAAATGTTCGTTTCCCATGAATCGTACACTTTTCAAAATCCAATCTCACCCCTCCCCTCCAAATCCTCCCCATCACCCATCCCTTTCAAATCTCCCCCCTTGCCCCTTCCCTCCCCTCCCTCCTAAACTCCCCCCACACCCCTCCCCTCTGAGACTCTCCCTCGCTCCTCCCCTACTAGACTCCCCTCTCACCCCTCCTCCTCAAAGCATCCTCCCTGCTTCTTCCCCCTTCCAACTTTCACCTTCATCTCCCCCAACCTTCTGCCTCGCTCTTCCCCGTCCTCAAATAACACCTCACTGTGCCTCACCCAATCTCCATCAAACCTTTTGTCCGCCCCATTCTTCCCTTTCTCCAAGCTATTCTGAAATCTCTGAAATCTCTGATACACCTTCAACAGCTCTCCCTACCTCTTCCTCCTCTTCCACATCTTACCCGACCCCTCCCCCCCCTGTTCTGGACCCGATGCTCCCCCTTCCTCTTCATTAACGGTATGGACCTCAAACATCCGGGGCCTTCGCTCAAACTTGACTGATCTCTCCATACAGGTTGCTTCTGACAAACCAGATGTGACCTGCTTAACAGAAACTTTCCTCCTTCATGATGTCTCTGATGCCTTGGTATCTCTCCCAGGTTACTCCCTCCTCCGGTATGATAGACCTGAGCCTCGTCCTGGAGGTGGGGTTGCTATCTTTATAAAAAAACTCTCTTCCTCACTCGCCCTCCACTGCCCTCTCCACCTCACCCCCAGGAATACCTTTGGCTACGGCTTCCCCTTCGCTCCCACCTTTTGTTCATATGTGTGTGTTGTACCGTCCACCAAACAGCGATGACTCCATCTACATCTCGCTGTCTGATAATATGGACCAACTTCTATCTACCCACCCCAACTCTCTCTTCCTCATATGTGGTGATTTCAATTGTCACCATGCCAGTTGGCTCGGTGTGGGTACCTCTCTCACCAGCCATGGCTCTTCAGCAAAGGACTTCTGCGACTCACTGGGACTGACACAAGCTGTCAATTTCCCGACCCGGATCTCAGTCAACGGAGCATCTTTTCTTCTGGATTTGGTTATGACAAACTTCCCTGAAAATGTCTGCTGCTCTTCTTCTGCTCCAATCGGCTCATCTGATCATGTGCTTGTCAAAGTGGACATCTCTCTGACCATTCTCAGAGAGCCTCCTCAGCATCGACGAGTCTGGCATTTCACTCAGGCCAACTGGCACGGTCTTCAAGCAGCCATCAATCACCTGGACTGGTCTCCCATCTCTACCGCCTCTGACATCAACTCATCCTGGGAATTCTTTCAAAGAAAATTGCTCTCTCTCATGCACAGATTTATCCCATCTCGTCTTCAGTTGTCATACCCTTCCTCCCGTCCATGGTACACGGAATCTTGTGGTGAGGCTGTTGCCCTGAAACAACTTGCTTTCGTCTCCTGGAAAGCAAATCCAACGGAAGGAAATCTCATTTCCTTTCACAAAGCCCGAAACAAGTGTGTGTCCACCCTCAGGAGAGCCAGGAAACAATATCTCACCGTTCTCAAGACCGAACTCTCTTATCTGTCTCCCTCTTCCAAATCCTGGTGGCGTCTGGTCAAATCTGTTTCTGGTGTTTGTTTCCCCTCCATCCCCTCCCTCACCTGAAACGGCTTAACGGCTGACTCCGCACGTGAAAAAGCTGAATGCCTCAACTCTGCGTTTGCCTCTAAATCTTGTGTCCCAAACCCATCCCTCTCTGTATCCACCATACCCAGTCGTCCCCAGCTGCTCCTGGACTCTGTGTCCTTTCCTCCTGACAAGGTGGAAAAGTTTCTGTCAACCCTCGACTCTGATTCTGCAACTGGTCCTGACGGCATCAGCCCACGGGTCCTAAAATCATGTTCTTCCGCTCTTTCACTCCCTCTTTCTGTTCTCTTCACCCTCTCTTTTGCTCAAGGTCATCTGCCATCTGCTTGGAAATCAGCCAACATTCCCGCTTTGCACAAAAAAGGTGCAAAAACAGATCCCAGCAACTACATACCAATCAGCCTTCTCCCAATTATCAGCAAAGTCATGGAATCCATCATTGCTTCAGATATGAAATCTTTCCTCTTCTCCAATGGCTTGATCTCTGATCATCAATTTGGTTTCAGACCTGGTCACTCTACACTGGACTTGCTGCTTCTGCTTTCTCAACAATGGATGGAGGTCCTCAACGCCAAACAGGAAATTAGAGCTGTCTCCCTTGACATTTCACGTGCCTTCGATACGGTCTGGCACCCTGCTCTGCTCACCAAACTCTCCTCCTTTGGTATCCATGGAAATCTCCACGCATGGCTGGCGGACTTCCTCTCTGGTCGTAGTCAACGTGTGGCCCTGAATGGGTTTCTCTCATCTCCTCTTCCTGTTCAGGCTGGAGTTCCCCAAGGTAGTGTTCTGGGCCCTGTGATTTTTCTGGTCTTCATCAATGATCTCTCTGACTCTCTTGAAAATCCTCTCTATCTCTTTGCTGACGACTCTACTCTCTGTCGCTCCAGTCTCATCCCTCAGATCGGCAGTCTGCAGCCTCCTCACTCTCTGCAGACCTGGACAAAATCACAGACTGGGCAAACAAATGGAACATGTCTTTCAATCCTGATAAATCTCACACTCTTACGATGTCTCTCCGAAAAGACCGACTGGAAAACCCTCCCATCCACTTTCTGAATAATCCTCTCCAAGAAGTTCTGTCACTCAAGCTTTTGGGTCTCACTATTTGCCATGATCTTTCCTGGGAAAACCACATTTCAAATCTGGCCTCCAAAGCCAGTCGCCGACTGGGCATCCTCCGTCGTGCGAAGTCCTTCCTTGGCACACCTGAGCTCCTCACCACATGCAAGGCTTTCATCCGCAGCTCTATGGAATACTGCTCTCCCCTCTGGTCTGGTGCTCCTGCCTCACACCTAGCCCGTCTTCACGCTGTTGAAACCAAAGCGTTCAGAATCATTGGAATCTCCCGCGATGAAGCTAACTCCAAGGGCCTTTCACACACTCACCGCAGGCAGGTTGGTGGTCTTTCCTTCTTCTACCGACTCCTCTCTGGCCTTGCCCCCCCCAGCCCTCTCTGGGCTCTGTCCCCCAAATATTCCTACAGGTCACACAAGATCTGCCTGCAACCCTCTTATGGTTAAACTGCCAAAATCAAGACTTTCTGCTCACCTTCACTCCTTCATTCCTCTTTTCTCCCACATCTGGAACAAACTCCCTCACTCTCTTCAATCCCACTCCACCCTCCAGGTCTTTAAAACAGCTGTTCACCACCATCTCTTATCCTCCCCCATCCAAAACCTTGATCTTTTCTACCCCCGCTAATTTCGGTCTCCTTGTGTTTTATACCTCTCCCCCCCCCCCCCCCCCTCCCCTTCCCACGCCTCCTGCCCCCAAGCCCTCTCGCTCCCACACTTCTCCCTGCTCTCAAATGGTGTGGTTGTGTGCTTCCCCTTCTCTCCCCATCTTGTCTGCCGCTCCCTCTTTTTGTATATTTTGTTTGTCTGGTTGATTTGTTTGTGAAATAAATGTTAGCTCTTTCACGAGCCTCGATTCAGTTTCCAAAAAAAAACCAAAAAAATAAAAATAAAAACCAGGGGCCATAACCTGAGTTAAGATGGTAGTCTTTCACTCAGACAGTAGTTTATGCATGAAATGGTCTGCCTGGAAAGGTAGTGGCACCAGAAACATTAAATAGGTTTAAATTACAATTATTGGATCTAGGTACATATACCTAGAAGCATTGGAGATGGAGGAGTGCAGAGATATTGGCACGACTCGTTAGTTACTTGAGTAGAGATGGATGATTGTGTACATCTGTGCTGAGTGTGATGGCTGTGAGATGGACATGCGGATCCGGATCTTCACCAAAATCGAATCAATTCTTCCTTGTCACACACGCAACATGTCCACCAAATTCCGTCTGAATTCGTCAATAACTTTTTCACATATCCAGCTCTCACAAAAAAAACGACACAAACAGACAGGAGTGAAAACAACCTCCGCCACCTTTCGGTGGCAGAGGTAACTAGAATGGCACATTAGTCAGGTTCACTATGTTAACAAATATAATTTCGTTCAAAGTTTTGGGAGATTAGCAAACCTGTACATTTTTGGAATCATCAGAGCATGGAGAATCCGAAAATCAATATTGGCATTTGCACAGACACCTGCATGGCCGCCATTTTGGATTTTCAAAATGGCCACCATAAAATACATATTTTGCGCTATCTCGGCTTCGAGTTAACCTAGAAACTTAATTAAATATGCTAATCCTATGTTTTCTGGGTCAAGGAATCCAATAAAGGCCTCAAAATAGTGCTCAGGATTATAGAAAAGCAACAAACAAAGGTAATTGAAAACCATTATCTTTATATTTGTGATATAACTGTATTACATAATACATGATATTGCAAGTCCTTTGAAGTTATAGGTATGGGTTTATAAAGCAAGAAAGCAGCCTTGTTAGTATCAGATTGAACTATAAGTCCTATACACAGGATCTACTAGGTCTACACCGTTCAGGAATATGCTTTTACAGATCTTCATCACTGTCCTGAGTGTTATCTGGAAAGTCCTAAAAGTGAAGCAAGTGTTAGGATTAGAAGTCTAATGATCCCACCAATGGTTTTCGTGACCCAGAAAACATAGGATTAGCATATTTAATTAAGTTTCTAGGTTGACTAGAAGCCGAGATAGCGCAAATTATGTATTTTAAGGCGGCCATTTTGAAAATCCAAAATGGCGGCCATGCAGGTGTCTACGCAAATGCCAACATTAATTTTTGGATTCCTCATGCTCTGAATATTCCAAAAATGTATAGTTTTGCTAATCTCCAAAAATTTTGAACGAAAAAACATGGTGAACCTCACTACATGGAGGAGTGCATACCTCCACCTGGCTGTCCAGTTTACGCTTTGTATGCCGCTGAAAGGCTGAAACTGGATCCATATCTGAACCAAAATCGAATCGGTTTCTTCTTGTCACCTAACCAACTCATCCACCTAGTTTGGTTATAATCCGTGCACAACGTTTTGACATATTGTGCTATATATCATTTTTGGCCCAATCACTCAATGGTGAAGAATCACTTTAATTTTTTTTTTTAATTTCTCGTATCTGGATCCGGATTCAGTTCTTCCCCAAAATCGAATCAATTCGTCATTGTCATACAATCAACCTGTCCAACAAGTTTCGTCCAGATCCGTCCACAACCTTTTGAGAGATCCTGCTCACAGGCAGACAAACAGACAGGGGTGAAAACTAACCAACCTCCGTCACCAAACAAGAAGCCAAGTTTCCAGACGAATAAACGGAACTTTTGCAAAACGATTGAAATGAGCTCCAAATGACCTCATATAACACATTGCGGACCTATATCATATTTCTAATGCGGTGTGGAGGCACAGTTACATAGCTCGACCGAATCACTCCTGAGGGTATCTGTCCCTCCGCCAAGCCCCTGCAGCTCTACATAAATGTGGACACAACTGCAGATGATCGCTTCCATTTGGAGCACCACGGAGCTAGCTCCACATCCAGAAAGCAGCCAAAGCCATCATTATTACACAGCGTCAGAGAACTTCACCTTCAGGTGGTGCCCGTTGTGGATCAATGAACTGCAAACGTTTCATATAACTCAGCCACTGTTTTAATTGGCACCACTAGTGGAGCTGTTCTTGGTGTGTTTATGTGAAATTTATGTTCATTCTCCTCAAATACCTTTTGTTAATTTAATAGTTTGCTGGAGTTCTGCAGCTCAGGTGCTCTCCCAATATGCATACCCAGGTGACCAAAGTGTTCTTACTGCAACTTCAGCGGAACGGCTCGTCGGGATACTTTCAAATGACAGACATGTGGCATGATTTTGGATTCCCTTTTTTCGTTTTCTTTTTTTAATGAAAATCGATGAATATCTTTATTATTCAAGTGGTTTTTTAAACATGGAATTCATAAGGACTAGCGCAAGTAACAGAGCTATAATCAGCATTTGTCTTGCTCTGTCACCTGCCTGACCTTTGGGATAATCATGGCTTTTTCATCTGTTCGCAGAAGTGACACAAATCTTGGAAGTTGCTCCAGGGCGAAGCGCTCCCTACATGTGTTACAATTATTAGGGAATCCAGATCGACGTTCGTTATGTTCATCGCTGTTGGTTCCTTTTTTGTGATATTATAATAATATATATTCCATTACAAGAACCTTTGATGCAGGAGGCTGTTAGATCCATCAGAGTCTCTGCGATTATTGTCAACCATTGGTTGTTTGTCATTACTCGATCCTTTTAAATGCTGAGCGACAAGCAAGGAAGCAGCACACACCATTTTAAATGCTGAGCGACAAGCAAGGAAGCAGCACACACCATTTTAAATGCTGAGCGACAAGCAAGGAAGCAGCACACACCATTTTAAATGCTGAGCGACAAGCAAGGAAGCAGCACACACCATTTTAAATGCTGAGCGTCAAGCAAGGAAGCAGCACACACCATTTTAAATGCTGAGTGACAAGCAAGGAAGCAGAACACACCATTTTAAATGCTGAGCGACAAGCAAGGAAGCAGCACACACCATTTTAAATGCTGAGCGACGAGCAAGGAAGCAGCACACACCATTTTAAATGCTGAGCGACAAGCAAGAAAGCAGCACACACCATTTTAAATGCTGAGCGACAAGCAAGTAAGCAGCACACACCATTTTAAATGCAGAGCGACAAGCAAGAAAGCAGCACACACCATTTTAAATGCTGAGTGACAAGCAAGTAAGCAGCACACACCATTTTAAATGCTGAGCAACAAGCAAGGAAGCAGCACACACCATTTTAAATGCTGAGCGACAAGCAAGGAAGCAGCACACACCATTTTAAATGCTGAGCGACAAGCAAGGAAGCAGCACACACCATTTTAAATGCTGAGCGACAAGCAAGGAAGCAGCACACACCATTTTAAATGCAGAGCGACAAGCAAGGAAGCAGCACACACCATTTTAAATGCTGAGCGACAAGCAAGGAAGCAGCACACATCATTTTAAATGCTGAGCGACAAGCAAGGAAGCAGCACACGTCTTTGTGCCAAGTTGGAACCAAATCGATCCATGCATGTCAAGAAATGGTTGGGGACCTGTTTAAGAAACAAAATGGCCGCCAGTCGGCATACTATGGTGGAAATTTAGTGTCAATCGCACCAATGGTTGCCGAGAAAATTAATAAATTAATTTAAACAAGATGGCACCCGTACCACATGACCTATGATGTCATAATTATCACTGAAAATTATACAGGAGGAGATGCTCCTATGGTGAAAATTTCGTGTCCATCACACCAACGGTTGGCAAGAAAATTAATTTTAAATATGCAGACACTTACATACAACATACGCACATATGCACCAATCTCTTAACCCCGCTTTTCGCCTCACGAGCGCAGGGTAATAACTAGCAATGCGGTGTGCCCCAGCCTCATTTTTTGTGTTGTTTGTCGCTCCATTTTTTTTCGTACTTCTACGAACAGAAAAGGCATTGGTTCAGTACAGTAAGGGTGCATTGACGTCACTTGCCAGGAGCTAATCGCAGGGTACCTAGCCTCGCACTGCCAATCCGCAGCGTCTCACGAGTCACGACTGGTCGCTAAGCCACACAAAATGTAGTTCACGCTTGCTTTGTCGGCCT
>NC_136273.1:84164411-84236911 GCF_964187855.1 Myxine glutinosa
TTGCTGCATCAGGGCCTGGGCAGCTCACCATCATAGAATCCACTATGAATTCTTCATTGTACCAGAGGGTGCTTGAGGATAATGTGAGGCCATCTGTCGGAAAGTTGAAGCTCAACCGAAGGTGGACCTTGCAACATGACAATGACCCTAAACATACCAGTAAATCCACCAAGGAATGGCTGAAAACAAAGAAATGGAGGGTTCTGGAATGGCCAAGTCAAAGCCCAGATCTAAATCCCATCGAGATGTTGTGGGGGGATTTGAAACGAGCTGTGTGCATGCAAGAAACCCCTCAAACATCGCACAGCTGAAATAATTCTGCATGGAGGAGTGGGCAAAAATTTCTCCCAGTCGATGTCAGAGACTGGTAGACAGTTATAAGAAACGCCTACTTGAGGTTGTTTCTGCCAAAGGGGGCAATACCACCTATTAGAGCCAAGGGTGTACTTACCTTTTCCACATGCAAAATTTGCATTTATGTTTATTTAAATTATACAATGGACTACAAAATGTAAATGTTTCATGATATTTGTTATATTATATCACCTTTATCTATCAATATTGTTGAAATGAAGATCAAATAGCTGTATGTTGAAATATGTTGAAAAAGTCAAAACTTTACATCGGGTGTACTTACTTTTTCACGTGACTATATGCCCCCCATCCAGTTCTGCCACAACTGTTTTGCCTCCTGCCACAACCTTCCCTAAATACAAGGCCCCAAACACCTTCACAGGAAAGGTCTTCATTGATGTTACCATTGCTACATCCTCTAAACCCACAACGAGTGAGATTAATTTGTCATATCTAACACAACCTCATGAGTAATTCATAATGTAGGAAGCTGTGCGGTTCATATAGGAATACATAGACGACACACATGAAACATAAACGCAAAATTATTTCCACAACCATGAAAACATTGGTTGTCTGAGTGATGTATAAGGTACAAAACTGTCTAACTGCGTCCACGTTTGTTCCAAACTCTTTTCATAAATGTTTTTTTCTTATTCCTTTACGTGTCCATACATGAGGGTTGCTCAGAATAAAACATTGAAGTATCTGTTCCAAACATGAGAGGAAATAAATATAACTGTGACGCCAACACAGGGAAACCATTTTACAAGCTGAAGTTTATGACCCTTTTTCAGTATTTGTTTACGAGAGAGAGAGGGGGGGGGGGGGGAAGGGGGGTAAGGGGGAGGGGGGAAAGGGGAAGGCTGAAGGGGGAAGGGGGGTGATGGCCAGGTGGCCGGGTTACAGGGGTGATGGCTAGGTGGCCGGGTTACAGGGGTGATGGCTAGGTGGCCGGGTTACAGGGGTGATGGCTAGGTGGCCGGGTTACAGGGGTGATGGCTCGGTGGCCGGGTTACAGGAGTGATGCTTAGGTGGCCGGGTTACAGGAGTGAAGGCTTGGTGGCCGGCTAACAGGGGTGATGGCTAGGTGGCCGGGTTATAGGGGTGATGGCTCGGTGGCCGGGTTGCAAGGGTGATGGCTAGGTGGCCGGGTTGCAGGGATGATGGTGAGGTGGCCAGGTTACAGGGGTGATGGCGAGGTGGCCGGGTTAGAGAGGTGATGGCTCGGTGGCCGGGTTAGACAGGTGATGGCCAAATGGCCAGGTTACAGGGGTGATGGCTAGATGGCCGGGTTACAGGGGTGATGGCTAGGTGGCCGGGTTACAGGGGTGATGGCTAGGTGGCCGGGTTACAGGGGTGATGGTTAGGTGGCCGGGTTGCAGGGGTGGGGAGTTGTGGCCGGGTTGTGGGGTTGTGGCTAGTTGGCCGGGTTCCACGTGTGGGGGTTGTGTCTAGGTGGCCGCTGTGTGGGGTTGTGGCGATAGGTGGCCGCTGTGTGGAGTTGTGGCTATAGGTGGCCGCTGTGTGGGGTTGTGGCTTTAGGTGGCCGCTGTGTGGGGTTGTGGCTATCGGTGGCCGCTGTGTGGGGTTGTGGCTATAGGTGGCCGCGGTGTGGGATTGTGGCTATAGGTGGCCGCGGTGTGGGGTTGTGGCTATAGGTAGCCGCGGTGTGGGGTTGTGGCTATAGGTGGCCGCTGTGTGGGGTTGTGGCTATAGGTGACCGCTGTGTGGGGTTGTGGCTATAGGTGGCCGCTGTTTGGGGTTGTGGCTATAGGTGGCTGCGGTGTGGGGTTGTGGCTACAGGTGGCCGTGGTGTGGGGTTGCGGCTATAGGTGGCCACGGTGTGGTGTTGTGGCTATAGGTGGCCGCGGGGTGGGGTTGTGGCTATAGGTGGCCGTGGTGTGCGGTTGTGGCTTTCGGTGGTCGTGGTGTGGGGTTGTGGCTATAGGTGGCCACTGTGTGGGGTTGTGGCTTTAGGTGGCCGCCGTGTGGGGTTATGGCTATAGGTGGCCACAGTGTGGGGTTATGGCTATAGGTGGCTGCGGTGTGGGGTTGTGGTTATAGGTGGCCGTGGTGTGGGGTTATGGATATAGGTGGCCACAGTGTGGGGTTATGGCTATAGGTGGCCCCGGTGTGGGGTTGTGGTTATAGGTGGCCGCGGTGTGGGGTTATGGCTATAGGTGGCCGCGGTGTGGGGTTATGGCTACAGGTGGCCGCGGTGTGGGGTTGTGGCTATAGGTGGTCGTGGTGTGGCGTTGTGGCTATAGATGGCCACGGTGTGGGGTTGTGGCTATAGGTGGGTGCGGTGTGGGGTTGTGGCTCTAGGTGGCCGCGGTGTGGGGTTGTGGCTATAGGTGGTCGTGGTGTGGGGTTGTGGCTATAGGTGGCCGTGGTGTGGGGTTGTGGCTATAGGTGGTCGTGGTGTGGGGGTTGTGGCTATACGTGGCCGCGGTGTGGGGTTGTGGTTATAGGTGGCTGCGGTGTGGGGTTGTGGCTATAGGTGGCCGCGGTGTGGGGTTATGGCTATAGGTGGCCGCGGTGTGGGGTTGTGGCTATAGGTGGCCGCGGTGTGGGGTTGTGGCTATAGGTGGCCGCGGTGTGCGGTTATGGCTAGAGGTGGCCGCGGTGTGGGGTTGTGGCTATAGGTGGCCGCGGTGTGGGGTTGTGTTTATAGGTGGCCGCAGTGTTGGGTTATGGCTATAGGTGGTCGTGGTGTGGGGTTGTGGCTATAGATGGCCGCGGTGTGAGGTTGTGGCTATAGGTGGCCACGGTGTGGGGTTGTGGCTATAGATGGCCGCGGTGTGAGGTTGTGGCAATAGGTGGTCGTGGTGTGGGGTTGTGGCTATAGGTGGCCGCGGTGTGGGGTTGTGGCTATAGGTGGCCGCGGTGTGGGGTTATGGCTATAGGTGGCCGCGGTGTGGGGTTGTGATTATAGGTGGCCACAGTGTGGGGTTGTGGCTATAGGTTGTCGCGGTGTGGGGTTATCGCTATAGGTGGCCGCGGTGTGGGGTTGTGGCTATAGGTGGCCATGGTGTGGGGTTGTGGCTATAGGTGGTCGTGGTGTGGGGTTGTGGCTATAGATTGACGCGGTGTGGGGTTGTGGCTATAGGTGGGCGTGGTGTGGGGTTGTGGCTATAGGTGGCCGCAGTGTGGGGTTGTGGCTATAGGTGGCCACGGTGTGGGGTTGTGGCTATAGGTGGCCGCGGTGTGGGGTTGTGGCTATAGGTGGCCGCGGTGTGGGGTTATGGCTATAGGTGGCCGCGGTGTGGGGTTGTGGCTATAGGTGGCCGCGGTGTGGGGTTATGGCTATAGGTGGCCGCGGTGTGGGGTTATGGCTATAGGTGGCCACGGTGTGGGGTTATGGCTATAGGTGGCCGTGGTGTGGGGTTATGGCTATAGGTGGCCGCGGTGTGGGGTTGTGGTTATAGCTGGCCGCGGTGTGGGGTTGTGGATATAGGTGGCCGCGGTGTGGGG
The DNA here is from genome assembly GCF_964187855.1 of Myxine glutinosa. Classification (NCBI taxonomy): domain Eukaryota; kingdom Metazoa; phylum Chordata; class Myxini; order Myxiniformes; family Myxinidae; genus Myxine; species Myxine glutinosa. The sequence continues at coordinate 84,168,243 of NC_136273.1, forward strand.
TTGTGGCTATAGGTGGTCGTGGTGTGGGGTTGTGGCTATAGGTGGCCGCGGTGTGGGGTTGTGGCGAAAGGTGGCCGCGGTGTGGGGTTATGGCTATAGGTGGCCGCGGTGTGGGGTTGTGATTATAGGTGGCCACGGTGTGGGGTTGTGGCTATAGGTTGTCGCGGTGTGGGGTTATCGCTATAGGTGGCCGCGGTGTGGGGTTGTGGCTATAGGTGGCCGTGGTGTGGGGTTGTGGCTATAGGTGGTCGTGGTGTGGGGTTGTGGCTATAGGTGGCCGCGGTGTGGGGCTGTGGTTATAGGTGGCCACGGTGTGGGGTTGTGGCTATAGGTGGCCACGGTGTGGGGTTGTGGCTATAGGTGGCCGCGGTGTGGGGTTGTGGCTATAGGTGGCCGCGGTGTGGGGTTATGGCTATAGGTGGCCGCGGTGTGGGGTTGTGGCTATAGGTGGCCGCGGTGTAGGGTTGTGGCTATAGGTGGCCGCGGTGTGGGGTTGTGGCTATAGGTGGCCGCGGTGTGCGGTTATGGCTATAGGTGGCCGCGGTGTGGGGTTATGGCTATAGGTGGCCGCGGTGTGGGGTTATGGCTATAGGTGGCCACGGTGTGGGGTTATGGCTATAGGTGGCCGTGGTGTGGGGTTATGGCTATAGGTGGCCGCGGTGTGGGGTTGTGGTTAAAGCTGGCCGTGGTGTGGGGTTGTGGATATAGGTGGCCGCGGTGTGGGGTTGTGGCTATAGGTGGCCGTGGTGTGGGGTTGTGGCTATAGGTGGCCGCGGTGTGGGGTTGTGGCTATAGGTGGCCGCGGTGTGGGGTTAGGGCTATAGGTGGCCGCGGTGTGGGGTTGTGATTATAGGTGGCCACGGTGTGGGGTTGTGGCTATAGGTGGCCGTGGTGTGGGGTTATGGCTATAGGTGGCCGTGGTGTGGGGTTGTGGCTATAGGTGGCCACGGTGTGGGGTTATCGCTATAGGTTGTCGCGGTGTGGGGTTGTGGCTGTAGGTGGCCACGGTGTGGGGTTATCGCTATAGGTTGTCGCGGTGTGGGGTTGTGGCTATAGGTGGGTGTGGTGTGGGGTTGTGGCTATAGGTGGCCGCGGTGTGGGGTTGTGGTTATAGGTGGCCACGGTGTGGGGTTGTGGCTATAGGTGGCCACGGTGTGGGGTTGTGGCTATAGGTGGCCGCGGTGTGGGGTTGTGGCTATAGGTGGCCGCGGTGTGGGGTTATGGCTATAGGTGGCCACGGTGTGGGGTTGTGGCTATAGGTGGCCGCGGTGTGGGGTTGTGGCTATAGGTGGCCGCGGTGTGGGGTTGTGGCTATAGGTGGCCGTGGTGTGCGGTTATGGCTATAGGTGGCCGCGGTGTGGGGTTATGGCTATAGGTGGCCGCGGTGTGGGGTTATGGCTATAGGTGGCCACGGTGTGGGGTTATGGCTATAGGTGGCCATGGTGTGGGGTTATGGCTATAGGTGGCCGCGGTGTGGGGTTGTGGTTAAAGCTGGCCGCGGTGTGGGGTTGGGGATATAGGTGGCCGCGGTGTGGGGTTGTGGCTATAGGTGGCCGTGGTGTGGGGTTGTGGCTATAGGTGGCCGCGGTGTGGGGTTGTGGCTATAGGTGGCCACGGTGTGGGGTTGTGGCTATAGGTGGCCGTGGTGTGGGGTTATGGCTATAGGTGGCCGTGGTGTGGGGTTGTGGCTATAGGTGGCCGCGGTGTGGGGTTATGGCTATAGGTGGCCGTGGTGTGGGGTTGTGGCTATAGGTGGCTGCGGTGTGGGGTTGTGATTATAGGTGGCCACGGTGTGGGGTTGTGGCTGTAGGTGGCCACGGTGTGGGGTTATCGCTATGGGTTGTCGCGGTGTGGGGTTATCGCTATAGGTGGCCGCGGTGTGGGGTTGTGGCTATAGGTGGCCGTGGTGTGGGGTTGTGGCTATTGGTGGCCGTGGTGTGGGGTTGTGGCTATAGGTGGCCACGGTGTGGGGTTGTGGCTATAGTTGGCCGTGGTGTGGGTTTGTGGCTATAGGTGGCCGTGGTGTGGGGTTATGGCTGTCGGTGGCCGTGGTGTGGGGTTATGGCTATAGGTGGCCGTGGTGTGGGGTTATGGCTATAGGTGGCTGCGGTGTGGGGTTGTGGCTATAGGTGGCCACGGTGTGGGGTTGTGGCTATAGGTGGCCGTGGTGTGGGTTTGTGGCTATAGGTGGTCGTGGTGTGGGGTTATGGCTGTCGGTGGCCGTGGTGTGGGGTTATGGCTATAGGTGGCCGTGGTGTGGGGTTATGGCTATAGGTGGCCGCGGTGTGGGGTTATGGCTATAGGTGGCCGTGGTGTGGGGTTATGGCTATAGGTGGCCGCGGTGTGGGGTTGTGGCTATTGGTTGCCGTGGGGTGGGGTTGTGGCTATAGGTGGCCGCGGTGTGGGGTTGTGTCTATAGGTGGCCGTGGTGTGGGGTTTGTGGCTATAGGTGGCCGTGGTGTGGGGTTATGGCTGTCGGTGGCCTGGTGTGGGGTTATGGCTATAGGTGGCCGTGGTGTGGGGTTATGGCTGTAGGTGGCCGCGGTGTGGGGTTGTGGCTATTGGTTGCCGTGGGGTGGGGTTGTGGCTATAGGTGGCCGTGGTGTGGGGTTATGGCTATTGGTTGCCGTGGGGTGGGGTTGTGGCTATAGGTGGCCGCAGTGTGGGGTTGTGGCTATTGGTTGCCGTGGGGTGGGGTTGTGGCTATAGGTGGGCCGTGGTGTGGGGTTGTGGCTCGAGGTGCCGGATTGCGTAGGTGGGGGTTAGTGGTTTCAATAATGGTGCTGAACTGCAGCTGCACACTCAGAGTTAACTTAAGGTTAGAAAGATCTGCGTGACCACCATGTGAGCAGTCCACTGGTTGGGGGTTAGGGGACGTTATGAGCAGGTGGTGGGCTTGAGGAGAAAATATTTTCTCGGGTTGTTTAAGGAACGTTTCCTGTCGTTTTATGGGCTCGCACGGTCTGTAACGTGGACCAAGCGGGAAGGTGGTGGAAGGGTGGTGGTGGAGTGGGAGGGGGGAGCAGAGTAGGAAATGAGAAAACTTGGTATGTCGTATATATTTATACTGTGCAGTTTTTAAACTTCCTTTACTTCCAACAGCATATGGGATGATGTGTTATGGAAATGCTGGAAATATGACGAGTGGATGTGATCAGACAGAGTGGTGTGAGTGGTCAAGATGGAGGAATAACATTTCAAATCCAAGCCTTAACCATCGATGAAAAACATGGGGCACTGGAAAGGTTCTTGCAATCCCATTCCAATGAATGTTTCAATGTCCAATGAATAATGAAAGCGAATCACAGTTAGTTATATCAAAATTAATGTATTCCAGGAAGGAATGGTTTCTAATCGAGTATGTCAGAGTACATACCTGTACCTTTCTTATGTCCTTCACAATGGGTAGCACATGTCACGTGGAGTAGACGTCGATCTCAAAAACACGCTGGTCCATCAGAATAAGCATCAAACTGTGAATGAAGAGATGAATGAAAAGGTTCATACACAAAATGGATCCACCAAGGAAGTCAACAATTCCATCAAAGGACAAAATCGACCAATGGACAAAATGTGCTTCTGATCGACATCGATGAATTCAATAACCGCTTATTATTCGAGCTCTAACTCCAATACTCATGCAGATTACCTGGACACCTCATTGAAACCTCACCAACATCATAAACTCACCACTCAGCTATATATATTTATTATAACCTCACCACTCATCTATATATTGATTATAACCTCACCATCCAGCTATATATTTATTATAACCTCACCATCCAGCTATATATTTATTATAACCTCACCATTCACCTATATATTTATTATAACCTCATCATCCAGCTATATATTTATTATAACCTCACCATCCAGCTATATATTTATTATAACCTCACCATCCATGTGGATATTTATTATAACCTCATCATCCAGCTATATATTTATTATAACCTCACCATCCAGCTATATATTTATTATAACCTCACCATCCAGCTATATATTTATTATAACCTCACCATCCAGCTATATATTTATTATAACCTCACCATCCAGCTATATATTTATTATAACCTCATCATCCAGTTATATATTTATTATAACCTCACCATCCAGCTATATATTTATTATAACCTCATCATCCAGCTATATATTTATTATAACCTCACCATCCAGCTATATATTTATTATTATAACCTCACCATCCAGCTATATATTTATTATTATAACCTCACCATCCAGCTATATATTTATTATTATAACCTCACCATCCAGCTATATATTTATTATTATAACCTCACCATCCAGCTATATATTTATTATTATAACCTCACCATCCAGCTATATATTTATTATTATAACCTCACCATCCAGCTATATATTTATTATTATAACCTCACCATCCAGCTATATATTTATTATTATAACCTCACCATCCAGCTATATATTTATTATATCCTCACCATCCAGCTATATATTTATTATAACCTCACCATCCAGCTATATATTTATTCTAACCTCACCATCCAGCTATATATTTATTCTAACCTCACCATCCAGCTATATATTTATTATAACCTCACCATCCACCTATATATATTTTATAACCTCACCATACAGCTACATATTTATTATAAACTCACCATCCAGCTATATCTTTATTATAACCTCACCATCCAGCTATATATTTATTATAACCTCACCATCCAGCTATATATTTATTATAACCTCACCATCCAGCTATATATTTATGATAACCTCACCATCCATCTGTATATTTATTATAACCTCACCACTCAGCTATATATTTGTTATAACCTCACCATCCAGCTATATATTTATTATAACCTCACCATCCAGCTATATATTTATTATAACCTCACCATCCAGCTATATATTTATTATAACCTCACCATCCAGCTATATATTTATTATAACCTCACCATCCAGCTATATATTTATTATAACCTCACCGCCAAGCTAATTTATTATTATAACCTCATCACTCAGCTATATATTTATTATAACCTCACCACTCAGCTATATATTTATTATAACCTCACCACTCAGCTATATATTTATTATAACCTCACCATCCAGCTATATATTTATTATAACCTCACCACCCAGCTCACTACTTTATTATAACCTCACCATCCAGCTATATATTTATTATATCCTCACCACCCAGCTATATATTTATTGTAACCTCACCATCCAGCTATATATTTATTATAACCTCACCACCAAGCTAATTTATTATTATAACCTCACCACCAAGCTAATTTATTATTATAACCTCACCATCCAGCTAGATATTTATTATAACCTCACCATCCAGCTATATATTTATTCTATCCTCACCACCCAGCTATATATTTATTATAACCTCACCATCCAGCTATGTATTTATTATAACCTCACCACCAAGCTAATTTAATATTATAACCTCACCATCCAGCTGTATATTTATTATAACCTCACCATCCAGCTATATATTTATTATAACCTCACCATCCAGCTATAAATTTATTATAACCTCACCATCCATCTGTATATTTATTAGTATCTCGCCAGCCAGCTATATATTTATTATAACCTCACCATCCAGCTATATATTTATTATTATAACCTCACCATCCAGCTATATATTTATTATAACCTCACCATCCAGCTATATATTTATTATAACCTCACCACTCAGCTATATATTTATTATGACGTCACCATCCAGCTATATATTTATTATAACCTCACCATCCAGCTATAAATTTATTATAACCTCACCATCCAGCTATATATTTATTATAACCTCACCATCCAGCTATATATTTATTATAACCTCACCATCCAGCTATATATTTATTATAACCTCACCATCCATGTGGATATTTATTATAACCTCATCATCCAGCTATATATTTATTATAACCTAACCATCCAGCTATATATTTATTATAACCTCACCATCCAGCTATATATTTATTATAACCTCACCATCCAGCTATATATTTATTATAACCTCACCATCCAGCTATATATTTATTATAACCTCACCATCCATCTGGATATTTATTATAACCTCACCATCCATCTGGATATTGATTATAACCTCACCACTCAGCTATATATTTATTATAACCTCACCATCCAGCTATATATTTATTATAACCTCATCATCCAGCTATATATTTATTATAACCTCACCATCCAGCTATATATTTATTATAACCTCACCATCCAGCTATATATTTATTATAACCTCACCATCCATGTGGATATTTATTATAACCTCATCATCCAGCTATATATTTATTATAACCTCACCATCCAGCTATATATTTATTATAACCTCACCATCCAGCTATATATTTATTATAACCTCACCATCCAGCTATATATTTATTATAACCTCACCATCCAGCTATATATTTATTATAACCTCACCATCCAGCTATATATTTATTATAACCTCATCATCCAGTTATATATTTATTATAACCTCACCATCCAGCTATATATTTATTATAACCTCATCATCCAGCTATATATTTATTATAACCTCACCATCCAGCTATATATTTATTACAACCTCACCATCCAGCTATATATTTATTATAACCTCACCATCCAGCTATATATTTATTATAACCTCACCATCCAGCTATATATTTATTATAACCTCACCATCCAGCTATATATTTATCATAACCTCACCATCCAGCTATATATTTATTATAACCTAACCATCCATCTGGATATTGATTATAACCTCACCACTCAGCTATATATTTATTATAACCTCACCATCCAGCTATATATTTATTATAACCTCATCATCCAGCTATATATTTATTATAACCTCACCATCCAGCTATATATTTATTATAACCTCACCATCCAGCTATATATTTATTATAACCTCACCATCCAGCTATATATTTATTATAACCTCACCATCCAGCTATATATTTATTATAACCTCACCATCCAGCTATATATTTATTATAACCTCACCATCCAGCTATATATTTATTATAACCTCACCATTCAGCTATATATTTATTATAACCTCACCACTCAGCTATATATTTATTATAACCTCACCATCCAGCTATATATTTATTATATCCTCACCACCCAGCTATATATTTATTATAACTTCACCACTCAGCTATATATTTATTATAACCTCACCATCCAGCTATATATTTATAATTATAACCTCACCAATCAGCTATATATTTATTATTATAACCTCACCATCCAGCTATATATTTATTATAACCTCACCATTCAGCTATATGTTTATTATTATAACCTCACCATCCAGCTGTGTATTTATTATAACCTCATCATCCAGCTATATATTTATTATAACCTCACCATCCAGCTGTATATTTATTATAACCTCATCATCCAGCTATATATTTATTATAACCTCACCATCCATCTGTATACTTATTATAACCTCACCACTCAGCTAAATATTTATTATAACCTCATCATCCAGCTATATATTTATTATAACCTCACCATCCAGCTATATATTTATTATAACCTCACCATCCAGCTATATATTTATTATAACCTCACCATCCATCTGTATATTTATTATAACCTCACCACTCAGCTATATATTTATTATAACCTCACCATCCAGCTATATATTTATTATAACCTCACCATCCAGCTATATATTTATTATAACCTCACCATCCAGCTATATATTTATTATAACCTCACCATCCAGCTATATATTTATTATAATCTCACCATCCAGCTATATATTTATTATAATCTCACCATCCAGCTATATATTTATTATAACCTCACCAACCAGCTATATATTTATTATAACTTCACCTCTCAGCTATATATTTATTATAACCTCACCATCCAGCTATATATTTATTATTATAACCTCACCATCCAGCTATATATTTATTATTATAACCTCACCATCCAGCTATATATTTATTATTATAACCTCACCATCCAGCTATATATTTATTATAACCTCACCATTCAGCTATATGTTTATTATTATAACCTCACCAATCAGCTATATATTTATTATTATAACCTCATCATCCAGCTATATATTTATTATAACCTCACCATTCAGCTATATGTTTATTATTATAACCTCACCATCCAGCTATATATTTATTATAACCTTGCCATCCAGCTATATATATTTTTTATTATAACCTCTCCACTGAGCTATATATTTATTATGACCTCACCATCCAGCTATATATTTATTATAACCTCACCATCCAGCTATATATTTATTATAACCTCACCATCCAGCTATATATTTATTATAACCTCGCCATCCAGCTATATATTTATTATAACCTCACCATCCATCTGTATATTTATTATAACCTCACCACTCAGCTATATATTTATTATAACCTCACCATCCAGCTATATATTTATTATAACCTCACCATCCAGCTATATATTTATTATAACCTCACCATCCAGCTATATATTTATTATAACCTCACCATCCAGCTATATATTTATTATAACCTCACCATCCAGCTGTATATTTATTATGACCTCACCCTCCAGCTATATATTTATTATAATCTCACCATCCAGCTATATATTTATTATAACCTCACCACCCAGCTATATATTTATTATAACTTCACCACTCAGCTATATATTTATTATAACCTCACCATCCAGCTATATATTTATTATTATAACCTCACCATCCAGCTATATATTTATTATTATAACCTCATCATCCAGCTATATATTTATTATTATAACCTCACCATCCAGCTATATATTTATTATTATAACCTCACCATCCAGCTATATATTTATTATTATAACCTCACCATCCAGCTATATATTTATTATTATAACCTCACCATCCAGCTATATATTTATTATTATAACCTCACCATCCAGCTATATATTTATTATAACCTCACCATTCAGCTATATGTTTATTATTATAACCTCACCAATCAGCTATATATTTATTATTATAACCTCACCATCCAGCTATATATTTATTATAACCTCACCATTCAGCTATATGTTTATTATTATAACCTCACCATCCAGCTATATATTTATTATAACCTTGCCATCCAGCTATATATATTTTTTATTATAACCTCTCCACTGAGCTATATATTTATTATGACCTCACCATCCAGCTATATATTTATTATATCCTCACCATCCAGCTATATATTTATTATAACCTCACCATCCAGCTATATATTTATTCTAACCTCACCATCCAGCTATATATTTATTATATCCTCACCATCCAGCTATATATTTATTATAACCTCACCATCCAGCTATATATTTATTCTAACCTCACCATCCAGCTATATATTTATTATAACCTCACCATCCAGCTATATATTTTTTATAACCTCACCATACAGCTACATATTTATTATAAACTCACCATCCAGCTATATCTTTATTATAACCTCACCATCCAGCTATATATTTATTATAACCTCACCATCCAGCTATATATTTATTATAACCTCACCATCCAGCTATATATTTATGATAACCTCACCATCCATCTGTATATTTATTATAACCTCACCACTCAGCTATATATTTGTTATAACCTCACCATCCAGCTATATATTTATTATAACCTCACCATCCAGCTATATATTTATTATAACCTCACCATCCAGCTATATATTTATTATAACCTCACCATCCAGCTATATATTTATTATAACCTCACCGCCAAGCTAATTTATTATTATAACCTCACCACTCAGCTATATATTTATTATAACCTCACCACTCAGCTATATATTTATTATAACCTCACCACTCAGCTATATATTTATTATAACCTCACCATCCAGCTATATATTTATTATAACCTCACCACCCAGCTCACTACTTTATTATAACCTCACCATCCAGCTATATATTTATTATATCCTCACCACCCAGCTATATATTTATTGTAACCTCACCATCCAGCTATATATTTATTATAACCTCACCACCAAGCTAATTTATTATTATAACCTCACCACCAAGCTAATTTATTATTATAACCTCACCATCCAGCTAGATATTTATTATAACCTCACCATCCAGCTATATATTTATTATAACCTCACCATCCAGCTATGTATTTATTATAACCTCACCACCAAGCTAATTTATTATTATAACCTCACCATCCAGCTGTATATTTATTATAACCTCACCATCCAGCTATATATTTATTATAACCTCACCATCCAGCTATAAATTTATTATAACCTCACCATCCATCTGTATATTTATTAGTATCTCGCCATCCAGCTATATATTTATTATAACCTCACCATCCAGCTATATATTTATTATTATAACCTCACCATCCAGCTATATATTTATTATAACCTCACCATCCAGCTATATATTTATTATAACCTCACCACTCAGCTATATATTTATTATGACGTCACCATCCAGCTATATATTTATTATAACCTCACCATCCAGCTATATATTTATTATAACCTCACCATCCAGCTATATATTTATTATAACCTCACCACTCAGCTATATATTTATTATGACGTCACCATCCAGCTATATATTTATTATAACCTCACCATCCAGCTATAAATTTATTATAACCTCACCATCCAGCTATAAATTTATTATAACCTCACCATCCATCTGTATATTTATTAGTATCTCGCCATCCAGCTATATATTTATTATAACCTCACCATCCAGCTATATATTTATTAGAATCTCGCCATCCAGCTATATATTTATTATAACCTCACCATCCAGCTATATATTTATTATTATAACCTCACCACCCAGCTGTATATTTATTATAACCTCACCATCCAGCTCTATAATTATTATTATAACCTCACCATCCAGCTGTATATTTATTATAACCTCACCATCCAGCTATATATTTATTATAACCTCACCACTCAGCTATATATTAATTATTATAACCTCATCATCCAGCTATGTATTTATTATAACCTCACCATCCAGCTATATATATTTTATTATAACCTCTCCACTCAGCTATATATTTCTTATAACCTCACCATCCAGCTATATATTTATTATTATAACCTCACCATCCAGCTATATATTTATTATAACCTCACCATTCAGCTATATATTTATTATTATAACCTCACCATCCAGCTGTATATTTATTATAACCTCACCATCCAGCTATATATATTTTTCATTATAACCTCTCCACTGAGCTAAGTATTTATTATAACCTCACCATCCAGCTATATATTTATTATATCCTCACCATCCAGCTATATATTTATTATAACCTCACCATCCAGCTATATATTTATTCTAAACTCACCATCCAGCTATATATTTATTATAACCTCACCATCCAGCTATATATTTATTATAACCTCACCATCCAGCTATATATTTATTATAACCTCACCATTCAGCTATATATTTATTATAACCTCACCATCCAGCTATATATTTATTATAACCTCACCATCCAGCTATATATTTATTATAACCTCACCATCCAGCTATATATTTATTATAACCTCACCATCCAGCTATATATTTATTATAACCTCACCATCCAGCTATATATTTATTATAACCTCACCATCCAGCTGTATATTTATTATAACCTCACCATCCAGCTATATATTTATTATAATCTCGCCATCCAGCTATATATTTATGATAACCTCACCATCCAGCTATATATTTATTATAACCTCATCATCCAGCTACATATTTATTATAACCTCACCATCCAGCTGTATATTTATTATAACCTCACCATCCAGCTGTATATTTATTATAACCTCACCATCCAGCTATATATTTATTATAATCTCGCCATCCAGCTATATATTTATTATATCCTTACCATCCAGCTATATATTTATTATAACCTCACCATCCAGCTATATATTTATTCTAATCTCACCATCCAGCTATATATTTATTATAACCTCACCATCCAGCTATATATTTATTATAACCTCACCATCCAGCTATATATTTATTATAACCTCACCATTCAGCTATATATTTATTATAACCTCACCATCCAGCTATATATTTATTATAACCTCACCATCCAGCTATATATTTATTATAACCTCACCATCCAGCTGTATATTTATTATAACCTCACCATCCAGCTATATATTTATTATAATCTCGCCATCCAGCTATATATTTATGATAACCTCACCATCCAGCTATATATTTATTATAACCTCATCATCCAGCTACATATTTATTATAACCTCACCATCCAGCTATATATTTATTATAACCTCACCATCCAGCTGTATATTTATTATAACCTCACCACTCAGCTATATATTTATTATAACCTCACCATCCAGCTACATATTTATTATAACCTCACCATCCAGCTATATATTTATTATAACCTCACCATCCAGCTGTATATTTATTATAACCTCACCACTCAGCTATATATTTATTATAACCTCACCATCCAGCTATATATTTATTATAACCTCACCATCCAGCTATATATTTATTATAACCTCACCACTCAGCTATATATTTATTATAACCTCACCATCCAGCTATATATTTATTATAACCTCAGCATCCAGCTATATATTTATTATAACCTCACCATCCAGCTATAAATTTATTATAACCTCACCATCCAGCTATATATTTATAAGAATCTCGCCATCCAGCTATATATTTATTATAACCTCACCACTCAGCTATATATTTATTATAACCTCACCATCCAGCTATATATTTATTATAACCTCACCATCCAGCTATAAATTTAGTATAACCTCACCATCCAGCTATATATTTATTAGAATCTCACCATCCAGCTATATATTTATTATAACCTCACCATCCAGCGATATATTTATTATTATAACCTCACCACCCAGCTGTATATTTATTATAACCTCACCATCCAGCTATATAATTATTATTATAACCTCACCATCCAGCTGTATATTTATTATAACCTCACCATCCAGCTATATATTTATTATAACCTCACCACTCAGCTATATATTAATTATTATAACCTCATCATCCAGCTATATATTTATTATTATAACCTCACCACTCAGCTATATATTTATTATTATAACCTCACCATCCAGCCATATATTTATTATAACCTCGCCACTCAGCTATATATTTATTATTATAACCTCACCATCCAGCTATATATTTATTATAACCTCACCATCCAGCTATATATTTATTATAACCTCACCATCCAGCTATATATTTATTATAACCTCACCATCCAGCTATATATTTATTATAACCTCACCATCCAGCTATATATTTATTATAATCTCACCATCCAGCTATATATTTATTATAATCTCACCATCCAGCTATATATTTATTATAACCTCACCAACCAGCTATATATTTATTATAACTTCACCTCTCAGCTATATATTTATTATAACCTCACCATCCAGCTATATATTTATTATTATAACCTCACCATCCAGCTATATATTTTTATTATTATAACCTCACCATCCAGCTATATATTTATTATTATAACCTCACCATCCAGCTATATATTTATTATAACCTCACCATTCAGCTATATGTTTATTATTATAACCTCACCAATCAGCTATATATTTATTATTATAACCTCATCATCCAGCTATATATTTATTATAACCTCACCATTCAGCTATATGTTTATTATTATAACCTCACCATCCAGCTATATATTTATTATAACCTTGCCATCCAGCTATATATATTTTTTATTATAACCTCTCCACTGAGCTATATATTTATTATGACCTCACCATCCAGCTATATATTTATTATAACCTCACCATCCAGCTATATATTTATTATAACCTCACCATCCAGCTATATATTTATTATAACCTCACCATCCAGCTATATATTTATTATAACCTCACCATCCATCTGTATATTTATTATAACCTCACCACTCAGCTATATATTTATTATAACCTCACCATCCAGCTATATATTTATTATAACCTCACCATCCAGCTATATATTTATTATAACCTCACCATCCAGCTATATATTTATTATAACCTCACCATCCAGCTATATATTTATTATAACCTCACCATCCAGCTGTATATTTATTATGACCTCACCATCCAGCTATATATTTATTATAATCTCACCATCCAGCTATATATTTATTATAACCTCACCACCCAGCTATATATTTATTATAACTTCACCACTCAGCTATATATTTATTATAACCTCACCATCCAGCTATATATTTATTATTATAACCTCACCATCCAGCTATATATTTATTATTATAACCTCACCATCCAGCTATATATTTATTATTATAACCTCACCATCCAGCTATATATTTATTATTATAACCTCACCATCCAGCTATATATTTATTATTATAACCTCACCATCCAGCTATATATTTATTATTATAACCTCACCATCCAGCTATATATTTATTATTATAACCTCACCATCCAGCTATATATTTATTATAACCTCACCATTCAGCTATATGTTTATTATTATAACCTCACCAATCAGCTATATATTTATTATTATAACCTCACCATCCAGCTATATATTTATTATAACCTCACCATTCAGCTATATGTTTATTATTATAACCTCACCATCCAGCTATATATTTATTATAACCTTGCCATCCAGCTATATATATTTTTTATTATAACCTCTCCACTGAGCTATATATTTATTATGACCTCACCATCCAGCTATATATTTATTATATCCTCACCATCCAGCTATATATTTATTATAACCTCACCATCCAGCTATATATTTATTCTAACCTCACCATCCAGCTATATATTTATTATATCCTCACCATCCAGCTATATATTTATTATAACCTCACCATCCAGCTATATATTTATTCTAACCTCACCATCCAGCTATATATTTATTATAACCTCACCATCCAGCTATATATTTTTTATAACCTCACCATACAGCTACATATTTATTATAAACTCACCATCCAGCTATATCTTTATTATAACCTCACCATCCAGCTATATATTTATTATAACCTCACCATCCAGCTATATATTTATTATAACCTCACCATCCAGCTATATATTTATGATAACCTCACCATCCATCTGTATATTTATTATAACCTCACCACTCAGCTATATATTTGTTATAACCTCACCATCCAGCTATATATTTATTATAACCTCACCATCCAGCTATATATTTATTATAACCTCACCATCCAGCTATATATTTATTATAACCTCACCATCCAGCTATATATTTATTATAACCTCACCATCCAGCTATATATTTATTATAACCTCACCGCCAAGCTAATTTATTATTATAACCTCACCACTCAGCTATATATTTATTATAACCTCACCACTCAGCTATATATTTATTATAACCTCACCACTCAGCTATATATTTATTATAACCTCACCATCCAGCTATATATTTATTATAACCTCACCACCCAGCTCACTACTTTATTATAACCTCACCATCCAGCTATATATTTATTATATCCTCACCACCCAGCTATATATTTATTGTAACCTCACCATCCAGCTATATATTTATTATAACCTCACCACCCAGCTCACTACTTTATTATAACCTCACCATCCAGCTATATATTTATTATATCCTCACCATCCAGCTATATATTTATTATAACCTCACCATTCAGCTATATATTTATTATTATAACCTCACCATCCAGCTGTATATTTATTATAACCTCGCCATCCAGCTATATATATTTTTCATTATAACCTCTCCACTGAGCTAAGTATTTATTATAACCTCACCATCCAGCTATATATTTATTATATCCTCACCATCCAGCTATATATTTATTATAACCTCACCATGCAGCTATATATTTATTCTAATCTCACCATCCAGCTATATATTTATTATAACCTCACCATCCAGCTATATATTTATTATAACCTCACCATCCAGCTATATATTTATTATAACCTCACCATTCAGCTATATATTTATTATAACCTCACCATCCAGCTATATATTTATTATAACCTCACCATCCAGCTATATATTTATTATAACCTCACCACCCAGCTATATATTTATTATAACCTCACCATCCAGCTATATATTTATTATAACCTCACCATCCAGCTGTATATTTATTATAACCTCACCATCCAGCTATATATTTATTATAATCTCGCCATCCAGCTATATATTTATGATAACCTCACCATCCAGCTATATATTTATTATAACCTCATCATCCAGCTACATATTTATTATAACCTCACCATCCAGCTATATATTTATTATAACCTCACCATCCAGCTGTATATTTATTATAACCTCACCATCCAGCTGTATATTTATTATAACCTCACCATCCAGCTGTATATTTATTATAACCTCACCATCCAGCTATATATTTATTATAACCTCACCAGCCAGCTGTATATTTATTATAACCTCACCACTCAGCTATATATTTATTATGACCTCACCATCCAGCTATATATTTATTATAACCTCACCATCCAGCTATAAATTTATTATAACCTCACCATCCAGCTATATATTTATTAGAATCTCGCCATCCAGCTATATATTTATTATAACCTCACCATCCAGCTATATATTTATTATTATAACCTCACCACCCAGCTGTATATTTATTATAACCTCACCATCGAGCTCTATAATTATTATTATAACCTCACCATCGAGCTCTATAATTATTATTATAACCTCACCATCCAGCTGTATATTTATTATAACCTCACCATCCAGCTATATATTTATTATAACCTCACCACTCAGCTATATATTAATTATTATAACCTCATCATCCAGCTATGTATTTATTATAACCTCACCATCCAGCTATATATTTATTATTATAACCTCACCACTCAGCTATATATTTATTATTATAACCTCACCATCCAGCCATATATTTATTATAACCTCGCCACTCAGCTATATATTTATTATTATAACCTCACCATCCAGCTGTATATTTATTATAACCTCCCCATCCAGCTATATATATTTTATTATAACCTCTCCACTCAGCTATATATTTCTTATAACCTCACCATCCAGCTATATATTTATTATTATAACCTCACCATCCAGCTATATATTTATTATAACCTCACCATTCAGCTATATATTTATTATTATAACCTCACCATCCAGCTGTATATTTATTATAACCTCTCCATCCAGCTATATATATTTTTTATTATAACCTCTCCACTGAGCTAAGTATTTATTATAACCTCACCATCCAGCTATATATTTATTATATCCTCACCATCCAGCTATATATTTATTATAACCTCACCATCCAGCTATATATTTATTCTAATCTCACCATCCAGCTATATATTTATTATAACCTCACCATCCAGCTATATATTTATTATAACCTCACCATCCAGCTATATATTTATTATAACCTCACCATCCAGCTATATATTTATTATAACCTCACCATCCAGCTATATATTTATTATAACCTCACCATCCAGCTATATATTTATTATAACCTCACCATCCAGCTATATATTTATTATAACCTCACCATCCAGCTGTATATTTATTATAACCTCACCATCCAGCTATATATTTATTATAATCTCGCCATCCAGCTATATATTTATGATAACCTCACCATCCAGCTATATATTTATTATAACCTCATCATCCAGCTACATATTTATTATAACCTCACCATTCAGCTATATATTTATTATAACCTCACCATCCAGCTGTATATTTATTATAACCTCACCATCCAGCTATATATTTATTATAACCTCACCATCCAGCTATATATTTATTATAACCTCACCATCCAGCTATATATTTATTATAACCTCACCATCCAACTGTATATTTATTATAACCTCACCATCCAGCTATATATTTATTATAATCTCGCCATCCAGCTATATATTTATGATAACCTCACCATCCAGCTATATATTTATTATAACCTCATCATCCAGCTACATATTTATTATAACCTCACCATCCAGCTATATATTTATTATAACCTCACCATCCAGCTGTATATTTATTATAACCACACCACTCAGCTATATATTTATTATAACCTCACAAGCCAGCTATATATTTATTATAAGCTCACCATCCAGCTATATATTTATTATAACCTCACCATCCAGCTATATATTTATTATAACCTCACCACTCAGCTATATATTTATTATAACCTCACCATCCAGCTGTATATTTATTATAACCTCACCACTCAGCTATATATTTATTATAACCTCACCACTCAGCTATATATTTATTATAACCTCACCATCCAGCTATATATTTATTATAACCTCAGCATCCAGCTATATATTTATTATAACCTCACCATCCAGCTATAAATTTATTATAACCTCACCATCCAGCTATATATTTATTAGAATCTCGCCATCCAGCTATATATTTATTATAACCTCACCATCCAGCTATATATTTATTATTATAACCTCACCACTCAGCTATATATTTATTATAACCTCACCATCCAGCTATATATTTATTGTAACCTCACCATCCAGCTATAAATTTATTATAACCTCACCATCCAGCTATATATTTATTAGAATCTCACCATCCAGCTATATATTTATTATAACCTCACCATCCAGCGATATATTTATTATTATAACCTCACCACCCAGCTGTATATTTATTATAACCTCACCATCCAGCTATATAATTATTATTATAACCTCACCATCCAGCTGTATATTTTTATAACCTCACCATCCAGCTATATATTTATTATAACCTCACCACTCAGCTATATATTAATTTATTATAACCTCATCATCCAGCTATGTATTTATTATAACCTCACCATCCAGCTATATATTTATTATTATAACCTCACCACTCAGCTATATATTTATTATTATAACGTCACCATCCAGCCATATATTTATTATAACCTCGCCACTCAGCTATATATTTATTATTATAACCTCACCATCCAGCTGTATATTTATTATAACCTCCCCATCCAGCTCCATATATTTTATTATAACCTCTCCACTCAGCTATATATTTCTTATAACCTCACCATTCAGCTATATATTTATTATTATAACCTCACCATCCAGCTCTATATTTATTATAACCTCACCATTCAGCTATATATTTATTATTATAACCTCACCATCCAGCTGTATATTTATTATAACCTCTCCATCCAGCTATATATATTTTTTATTATAACCTCTCCACTGAGCTAAGTATTTATTATAACCTCACCATCCAGCTATATATTTATTATAACCTCACCATCCAGCTGTATATTTATTATAACCTCACCATCCAGCTATATATTTATTATAACCTCACCATCCAGCTATATATTTATTATAACCTCACCATCCAGCTATATATTTATTATAACCTCACCATCCAGCTATATATTTATTATAACCTCACCATCCAGCTATATATTTATTATAACCTCACCATCCAGCTGTATATTTATTATAACCTCACCATCCAGCTATATATTTATTATAACCTCACCATCCAGCTATATATTTATTATAACCTCACCATCCAGCTGTATATTTATTATAACCTCACCATCCAGCTATATATTTATTATAACCTCACCATCCAGCTGTATATTTATTATAACCTCACCATCCAGCTATATATTTATTATAACCTCACCATCCAGCTGTATATTTATTATAACCTCACCATCCAGCTATATATTTATTATAACCTCACCATCCAGCTGTATATTTATTATAACCTCACCATCCAGCTGTATATTTATTATAACCTCACCATCCAGCTGTATATTTATTATAACCTCACCATCCAGCTGTATATTTATTATAACCTCACCATCCAGCTATATATTTATTATAACCTCACCAGCCAGCTGTATATTTATTATAACCTCACCACTCAGCTATATATTTATTATGACCTCACCATCCAGCTATATATTTATTATAACCTCACCATCCAGCTATAAATTTATTATAACCTCACCATCCAGCTATATATTTATTAGAATCTCGCCATCCAGCTATATATTTATTATAACCTCACCATCCAGCTATATATTTATTATTATAACCTCACCACCCAGCTGTATATTTATTATAACCTCACCATCGAGCTCTATAATTATTATTATAACCTCACCATCGAGCTCTATAATTATTATTATAACCTCACCATCCAGCTGTATATTTATTATAACCTCACCATCCAGCTATATATTTATTATAACCTCACCACTCAGCTATATATTAATTATTATAACCTCATCATCCAGCTATGTATTTATTATAACCTCACCATCCAGCTATATATTTATTATTATAACCTCACCACTCAGCTATATATTTATTATTATAACCTCACCATCCAGCCATATATTTATTATAACCTCGCCACTCAGCTATATATTTATTATTATAACCTCACCATCCAGCTGTATATTTATTATAACCTCCCCATCCAGCTATATATATTTTATTATAACCTCTCCACTCAGCTATATATTTCTTATAACCTCACCATCCAGCTATATATTTATTATTATAACCTCACCATCCAGCTATATATTTATTATAACCTCACCATTCAGCTATATATTTATTATTATAACCTCACCATCCAGCTGTATATTTATTATAACCTCTCCATCCAGCTATATATATTTTTTATTATAACCTCTCCACTGAGCTAAGTATTTATTATAACCTCACCATCCAGCTATATATTTATTATATCCTCACCATCCAGCTATATATTTATTATAACCTCACCATCCAGCTATATATTTATTCTAATCTCACCATCCAGCTATATATTTATTATAACCTCACCATCCAGCTATATATTTATTATAACCTCACCATCCAGCTATATATTTATTATAACCTCACTATTCAGCTATATATTTTTTATAACCTCACCATCCAGCTATATATTTATTATAACCTCACCATCCAGCTATATATTTATTATAACCTCACCATCCAGCTATATATTTATTATAACCTCACCATCCAGCTATATATTTATTATAACCTCACCATCCAGCTGTATATTTATTATAACCTCACCATCCAGCTATATATTTATTATAACCTCATCATCCAGCAACATATTTATTAAAACCTCACCATCCAGCTATATATTTATTATAACCTCACCATCCAGCTGTATATTTATTATAACCTCACCATCCAGCTATATATTTATTATAACATCACCATCCAGCTATATATTTATTATAACCTCACCATCCAGCTATATATTTATTATAACCTCACCATCCAGCTGTATATTTATTATAACCTCACCATCCAGCTATATATTTATTATAATCTCGCCATCCAGCTATATATTTATGATAACCTCACCATCCAGCTATATATTTATTATAACCTCATCATCCAGCTACATATTTATTATAACCTCACCATCCAGCTATATATTTATTATAACCTCACCATCCAGCTGTATATTTATTATAACCTCACCACTCAGCTATATATTTATTATAACCTCACCATCCAGCTATATATTTATTATAACCTCACCATCCAGCTATATATTTATTATAACCTCACCATCCAGCTATATATTTATTATAACCTCACCACTCAGCTATATATTTATTATAACCTCACCATCCAGCTGTATATTTATTATAACCTCACCACTCAGCTATATATTTATTATAACCTCACCACTCAGCTATATATTTATTATAACCTCACCATCCAGCTATATATTTATTATAACCTCAGCATCCATCTATATATTTATTATAACCTCACCATCCAGCTATAAATTTATTATAACCTCACCATCCAGCTATATATTTATTAGAATCTCGCCATCCAGCTATATATTTATTATAACCTCACCATCCAGCTATATATTTATTATTATAACCTCACCACTCAGCTATATATTTATTATAACCTCACCATCCAGCTATATATTTATTGTAACCTCACCATCCAGCTATAAATTTATTATAACCTCACCATCCAGCTATATATTTATTAGAATCTCACCATCCAGCTATATATTTATTATAACCTCACCATCCAGCGATATATTTATTATTATAACCTCACCACCCAGCTGTATATTTATTATAACCTCACCATCCAGCTATATAATTATTATTATAACCTCACCATCCAGCTGTATATTTATTATAACCTCACCATCCAGCTATATATTTATTATAACCTCTCCACTGAGCTATATATTTATTATGACCTCACCATCCAGCTATATATTTATTATATCCTCACCATCCAGCTATATATTTATTATTATAACCTCACCACTCAGCTATATATTTATTATTATAACCTCACCATCCAGCCATATATTTATTATAACCTCGCCACTCAGCTATATATTTATTATTATAACCTCACCATCCAGCTGTATATTTATTATAACCTCCCCATCCAGCTATATATTTATTATAACCTCTCCACTCAGCTATATATTTCTTATAACCTCACCATCCAGCTATATATTTATTATTATAACCTCACCATCCAGCTATATATTTATTATAACCTCACCATTCAGCTATATATTTATTATTATAACCTCACCATCCAGCTGTATATTTATTATAACCTCTCCACTCAGCTATATATTTATTATAACCTCACCATCCAGCTATATATTCATTATAACCTCACCATCCAGCTATATATTTATTATAACCTTACCATCCAGCTATATATTTATTATAACCTCACCATCCAGCAATATATTTATTATAACCTCACCATCCAGCTATATATTTATTATAACCTCACCATCCAGCTATATATTTATTATAATCTCGCCATCCAGCTATATATTTATTATAATCTCGCCATCCAGCTATATATTTATTATAACCTCATCATCCAGCTATATATTTATTATAACCTCACCATCCAGCTGTATATATATTATAACCTCACCATCCAGCTATATATTTATTATAACCTCACCATCCAGCTATATATTTATTATAACCTCACCATCCAGCTATATATTTATTATAACCTCACCATCCAGCTATGTATTTATTATAACCTCACCATCCAGCTATATATTTATTATGACCTCACCATCCAGCTATATATTTATTATAAGCTCACCATCCAGCTATATATTTATTATAACCTCACCATCGAGCTATTTCTTTATTATAACCTCACCATCCAGCTATATATTTATTATAACCTCACCATCGAGCTATATATTTATTATAACCTCACCATCCAGCTATATATTTATTATAACCTCACCATCGAGCTATATATTTATTATAACCTCACCATCCAGCTGTATATTTATTATAACCTCACCATCCAGCTATATATTTATTATAACCTCACCATCCAGCTATTTTTTTTTTTTTTTTTTTTTTTTTTTATACAAGATCGAGGCTCGTGAAAGAGCGAACATTAATCACACAGAAAGACAAACCGACACATAAAACATATAACATCGGGAGCGGTAGACAAGATGGGGAGAGAGGGGGAAGGACACAAACACAACATTTGAGAGCAGGGACCGAGAGACATGGAGACATCGAGAGATCTGAGAGAGGGCGAGGGCTTTGGGGGGGGGGGGGGGCGTGGGAAGGGGGGGGGGGCGTGGGAAGGGGGCGGTGGGAGAGGTATGAAACATATGGACACTGCCAGGACTTCCAGGAAAGAAGTTGGAATTTCAAACAAGGTGGATCTGGGGTGAATTAGCGGGGGTAGAAAAGATCAAGGTTTTGGATGGGGGAAGATAAGAGATGGTGGTGAACAGCTGTTTTAAAGACCTGGAGGGAGGAGTGGGATTGAAGGGAGTGAGGGAGTTTGTTCCAGAGGCGGGAGAAAAGAGGAATGAAAGAGTGAAGGTGAGCAGAGAGCCGAGATTTCGGCAGTTTAACCATCAGAGGGTTGCTGGCAGATCTTGTGCGACCTGTAGGAATATTTGGGGGACAGAGCACAGAGAGAGCTGGGGGTGCAAGGCCGGGGAGGAGTCGGTAGAAGACAGAAAGACCACCTACCTGCCTGCGGTGAGTGAGTGAAAGGCCCTCAGAGATAGCTTCATCGCGGGAGATTCCAATAATTCTGAAAGCTTTGGTTTCAACAGCGTGAAGCCGAGCTA
The DNA here is from genome assembly GCF_964187855.1 of Myxine glutinosa. NCBI lineage: Eukaryota > Metazoa > Chordata > Myxini > Myxiniformes > Myxinidae > Myxine > Myxine glutinosa. The sequence goes on from NC_136273.1 coordinate 84,192,510, forward strand.
GGTGTGAGGCAGGAGCACCGGCCCATAGGGGAGAACAGTATTCCATTGAGCTGCGGATGAAAGCCTTGTATGTGGTGAGGAGCTCAGGTGTGCCGAGGAAGGACTTCGCACGACGGAGGATGCCCAGTCGGCGACTGGCTTTGGAGGCCAGCTTGGAAATGTGGTTTTCCCAAGAAAGATCATGGCAGATAGTGAGACCCAAAAGCTTGAGCGACAGAACTTCTTGGAGAGGATTGTTGAGAAAGTAGATGGGAGGGTTGTCCAGTCGATCTTTTCGGAGAGACATAGTAAGAGTGTGAGATTTGTCAGGATTGAAAGACATGTTCCACTTGTTTGACCAGTCTGTGATTTTGTCCAGGTCTTCAGAGAGTGAGGAGGCAGCAGACTGCCGATCTGAGGGAAGAGGAATGGAGCAGCAGAGAGTGGAGTCATCAGCAAAGAGATAGAGAGGATTTTCGAGAGAGTCAGGGAGATCATTGATGAAGACCAGAAAAAGCACGGGGCCCAGAACACTGCCTTGGGGAACTCCAGCCTGAACAGGAAGAGGAGATGAGAGAAACCCATTCAGGGCCACACGTTGACGACGACTAGAGAGGAAGTCCGCCAGCCATGCGTGGTGATTTCCATGGATACCAAAGGAGGAGAGTTTGGTGAGCAGAGCGGGGTGCCAGACCGTGTCGAAGGCACGTGATATGTCGAGGGAGACAGCTCTAATTTCCTGTTTGGCATTGAGGACCTCCATCCATTGTTGAGACAGCAGAAGCAGCATGTCCAGAGTAGAGTGACCTGGTCTGAAACCAAATTGATGATCAGAGATCAAGCCATTGGAGAAGAGGAAGATTTCATATCCGAAGCAATGATGGATTCCATGACTTTGCTGATAATTGGGAGAAGGCTGATTGGTCTGTAGTTGCTAGGATCTGTTTTTGCACCTTTTTTGTGCAAAGCGGTGATGTTGGCTGATTTCCAAGCAGATGGCAGTTGACCTTGAGCAAAAGAGAGGGTGAAGAGAACAGAGAGAGGGTGAGATAGAGCAGCAGAGCAGGATTTTAGGACCCGTGGGCTGATGCCGTTGGGTCCAGTTGCAGAATCAGAGTCGAGGGTTGACAGAAACTTTTCCACCTTGTCAGGAGGAAAGGACACGGAGTCCAGGAGCAGCAGGGTACGACTGGGTATGGTGGGTACAGAGAGGGATGGGTTTGGGACACAAGATTTAGAGGCAAACACAGAGTTGAGGCATTCAGCTTTTTCACGTGCGGAGTCAGCTGTGTAGCCGTTTGAGGTAAGGGAGGGGATGGAGGGGGAACAAACACCAGAAACGGATTTGACCAGACGCCACCAGGATTTGGAAGAGGGAGACAGATAAGAGAGTTCGGTCTTGAGAACGGAGAGATATTGTTTCCTGGCTCTCCTGAGGGTGGACACACACTTGTTTCGGGCTTTGTGAAAGGAAATGAGATTTCCTTCCGTTGGATTTGCTTTCCAGGAGACCAAGGCAAGTTGTTTCTGGGCAACAGCCTCACCACAAGATTCCGTGTACCATGGACGGGAGGAAGGGTATGACAACTGAAGACGAGATGGGATAAATCTGTGCATGAGAGAGAGCAATTTACTTTGGAAGAATTCCCAGGATGAGTTGATGTCAGAGGTGGTAGAGATGGGAGACCAGTCCAGATGATTGATGGCTGCTTGAAGACCGTGCCAGTTGGCCTGAGTGAAATGCCAGACTCGTCGACGCTGAGCAGGCTCCCTGAGGATGGTCAGAGAGATGTCCACTTTAACAAGGACATGATCAGATGATCCGATCGGAGCAGAAGAAGAGCAGCAGACATTTTCAGGGAAGTTAGTCATAACCAAGTCCAGAAGAGAAGATGTTCCGTTGACTGAGATCCGGGTCGGGAAATTGACAAATTGTGTCAGTCCCAGTGAGTCGCAGAAGTCCTTTGCTGAAGAGCCATGGCTGGTGAGAGAGGTACCCACACCCAGCCAACTGGCATGGTGACAATTGAAATCACCACATATGAGGAAGAGAGAGTTGGGATGAGTAGATAGAAGTTGGTCCATATCATCAGACAGCGAGATGTAGATGGAGTCATCACTGTTTGGTGGACGGTACAACACACATATGAACAAGAGGTGGGAGCAAAGGGGAAGCCGTAGCCAGAGGTATTCCTGGGGGTGAGGTGGAGAGAGTGCAGTGCAGGGCGAGTGAGGAAGAGAGTTTTTGATAAAGATAGCAACCCCGCCTCCAGGACGAGGCTCAGGTCTATCATACCGGAGGAGGGAGTAGCCCGGGAGAGATACTATGGAATCAGAGACATCATAAAGGAGGAAAGTTTCTGTTAAGCAGATCACGTCTGGTTTGACAGAAGCAACCTGTATGGAGAGATCAGTTAAGTTTGAACGAAGGCCCCGGATGTTTGAGGTCCATACCGTTAATGAAGAGGAAGGGGGAGCATCAGATACAGAACAGGGGGGAGGAGGGGTAGGGTAAGATGTGGAAGAGGTGGAAGAGATAGGGAGAGCTGTTGAAGGTGTGTCAGAGATTTCAGAATAGCTCGGAGAAAGGGAAGGATGGGGCGGACAAAAGGTTTGATGGTGATTGGGTGAGCCACAATGAGGTGTTATTTGAGGAGGGGGAAGAGCGAGGCAGAAGGTTGGGGGAGATGGAGGTGAGAGTTTGAAGGGGGAAGAAGCGGGGAGGACGCTTTGAGGAGGGGGAGTGAGAGGGGGGAAATTGAGAAGCAATGAGGGTGGGGAGATTTGAAGGGGAGGGGTGAGGGGGGAGTTTGGGAGGGAAGGGACAAGGGGAGGGATTTGAAAGGGATGGGATATGGGGGAGATTTGGAGGGGAGGGGTGAGGCAGGATTCTAGGAGGGGAGGGGCGAGGGGGCGTCTTGGCGGGGAGGGGTGAGGGGGTAGTTTAGGAGGGAGGGGGCAAGGGGGGAGATTTGAAAGGGATGGGTGATGGGGAAGATTTGGAGGGGAGGGGTGATGGGGAAGATTTGGAGGGGAGGGGTTATGGGGAAGATTTGGAGGGGAGGGGTGAGATTGGATTTTTGAAAGTGTACGATTTATGGGAAACGAACATTTATTGCAAAATGAGTTTCTTGTGACCTTCGAGTTAAAAATACGTTTAAGGACGCTGGATGGAGGATGGAGTGCAGGAGAGTTTAGGGAATGTAGAAAAAAGGCACTATAGGAGATGGATATTTTTTTTGGGATGAATTGATTTGGTGAGCAAGTCGAAAGCAGCCTTTTAAAGAAGAAGAAGAAAAAGGTGTTATAAAATATGACGGAATACATAACTTGAGGGGAAAGTGTACGTGGTTATGCTGGATGGTGGTTAATGGTTATATATTAATACTATCTGGTTAATGTTAATTAACGACGGACCGCTGAGAGAAAAACAAAGCCTCAATGTTGTACAGTGCACACTGTACAAGGCCGCAAGACACGACACGGCAAACAGACGATCAATTTATGAAAGATAAACACCGAGAAACAACCAAAGTTGCACACAATAACTTCACACACCGAAAGATAAATACAGTTTCGACAAAATACAATTGTGAACAGACTTAACTTCGAAAAACGTGGAGACCGTGTGGAGCTTCGAAAATCCCTCCCACCGTCTCCGAGATCTCGCGAGATCTCGCGAGATCGACTCTCTCTCTTTGTGACCAACTCTCTCTGGCAACCGACTCTGGCAACCGAGCTATATATTTATTATAACCTCACCATCCAGCTTTTTATTTATTATAACCTCACCATCCAGCTATATATTTATTATAACCTCACCATCCAGCTGTATATTTATTATAACCTCACCATCCAACCATATATTTATTATAACCTCACCATCCAGCTATATATTTATTATAACCTCACCATCCAGCTATATATTTATTATAACCTCACCATCCAGCTATATATTTATTATAACCTCACCATCCAGCTATATATTTATTATAACCTCACCATCCAGCTATATATTTATTATAACCTCACCATCCAGCTATATATTTATTATAACCTCACCATCCAGCTATATATTTATTATAACCTCACCATCCAGCTATATATTTATTATAACCTCACCATCCAGATATATATTTATTATAACCTCACCATCCAGCTATATATTTTTTATAACCTCACCATCCAGCTATATATTTATTATAACCTCACCATCCAGCTATATATTTATTATAACCTCACCATCCAGCTATATATTTATTATAACCTCACCATCCAGCTATATATTTATTATAACCTCGCCATCCAGCTGTATATTTATTATAACCTCACCATCCAGCTATATATTTATTATAACCTCAGCATCCAGCTATATATTTATTATAACCTCACCATCCAGCTTTTTATTTATTATAACCTCAGCATCCAGCTATATATTTATTATAACCTCACCATCCAGCTTTTTATTTATTATAACCTCACCATCCAGCTATATATTTATTATAACCTCACCATCCAGCTATATATTTATTATAACCTCACCATCCAGCTGTATATTTATTATAACCTCACCATCCAGCTATATATTTATTATAACCTCACCATCCAGCTATATATTTATTATAACCTCACCATCCAGCTGTATCTTTATTATAACCTCACCATCCAGCTGTATATTTATTATAACCTCACCATCCAGCTATATATTTATTATAACCTCATCATCCAGCTGTATATTTATTATAACCTCACCATCCAGCTATATATTTATTATAACCTCACCATCCAGCTATATATTTATTATAACCTCACCATCCAGCTGTATATTTACTATAACCTCACCATCCAGCTATATATTTATTATAACCTCAGCATCCAGCTATATATTTATTATAACCTCACCATCCAGCTATATATTTATTATAACCTCACCATCCAGCTGTATATTTATTATAACCTCACCATCCAGCTATATATTTATTATAACCTCACCATCCAGCTATATATTTATTATAACCTCACCATCCAGCTATATATTTATTATAACCTCACCATCCAGCTATATATTTATTATAACCTCACCATCCAGCTGTATATTTATTATAACCTCACCATCCAGCTATATATTTATTATAACCTCACCATCCAGCTATATATTTATTATAACCTCACCATCCAGCTGTATATTTATTATAACCTCACCATCCAGCTATATATTTATTATAACCTCACCATCCAGCTGTATATTTATTATAACCTCACCATCCAGCTATATATTTATTATAACCTCACCATCCAGCTATATATTTATTATAACCTCACCATCCAGCTGTATATTTATTATAACCTCACCATCCAGCTATATATTTATTATAACCTCACCATCCAGCTGTATATTTATTATAACCTCACCATCCAGCTATATATTTATTATAACCTCACCATCCAGCTGTATATTTATTATAACCTCACCATCCAGCTGTATATTTATTATAACCTCACCATCCAGCTGTATATTTATTATAACCTCACCATCCAGCTGTATATTTATTATAACCTCACCATCCAGCTATATATTTATTATAACCTCACCAGCCAGCTGTATATTTATTATAACCTCACCACTCAGCTATATATTTATTATGACCTCACCATCCAGCTATATATTTATTATAACCTCACCATCCAGCTATAAATTTATTATAACCTCACCATCCAGCTATATATTTATTAGAATCTCGCCATCCAGCTATATATTTATTATAACCTCACCATCCAGCTATATATTTATTATAACCTCACCATCCAGCTGTATATTTACTATAACCTCACCATCCAGCTATATATTTATTATAACCTCAGCATCCAGCTATATATTTATTATAACCTCACCATCCAGCTATATATTTATTATAACCTCACCATCCAGCTGTATATTTATTATAACCTCACCATCCAGCTATATATTTATTATAACCTCACCATCCAGCTATATATTTATTATAACCTCACCATCCAGCTATATATTTATTATAACCTCACCATCCAGCTATATATTTATTATAACCTCACCATCCAGCTGTATATTTATTATAAGCTCACCATCCAGCTATATATTTATTATAACCTCACCATCCAGCTATATATTTATTATAACCTCACCATCCAGCTGTATATTTATTATAACCTCACCATCCAGCTATATATTTATTATAACCCCACCATCCAGCTGTATATTTATTATAACCTCACCATCCAGCTATATATTTATTATAACCTCACCATCCAGCTGTATATTTATTATAACCTCACCATCCAGCTATATATTTATTATAACCTCACCATCCAGCTGTATATTTATTATAACCTCACCATCCAGCTGTATATTTATTATAACCTCACCATCCAGCTGTATATTTATTATAACCTCACCATCCAGCTGTATATTTATTATAACCTCACCATCCAGCTATATATTTATTATAACCTCACCAGCCAGCTGTATATTTATTATAACCTCACCACTCAGCTATATATTTATTATGACCTCACCATCCAGCTATATATTTATTATAACCTCACCATCCGGCTATAAATTTATTATAACCTCACCATCCAGCTATATATTTATTAGAATCTCGCCATCCAGCTATATATTTATTATAACCTCACCATCCAGCTATATATTTATTATTATAACCTCACCACCCAGCTGTATATTTATTATAACCTCACCATCCAGCTCTATAATTATTATTATAACCTCACCATCCAGCTGTATATTTATTATAACCTCACCATCCAGCTATATATTTATTATAACCTCACCACTCAGCTATATATTAATTATTATAACCTCATCATCCAGCTATGTATTTATTATAACCTCACCATCCAGCTATATATTTATTATTATAACCTCACCACTCAGCTATATATTTATTATTATAACCTCACCATCCAGCCATATATTTATTATAACCTTGCCACTCAGCTATATATTTATTATTATAACCTCACCATCCAGCTGTATATTTATTATAACCTCCCCATCCAGCTATATATATTTTATTATAACCTCTCCACTCAGCTATATATTTCTTATAACCTCACCATCCAGCTATATATTTATTATTATAACCTCACCATCCAGCTATATATTTATTATAACCTCACCATTCAGCTATATATTTATTATTATAACCTCACCATCCAGCTGTATATTTATTATAACCTCTCCATCCAGCTATATATATTTTTTATTATAACCTCTCCACTGAGCTAAGTATTTATTATAACCTCACCATCCAGCTATATATTTATTATATCCTCACCATCCAGCTATATATTTATTATAACCTCACCATCCAGCTATATATTTATTCTAATCTCACCATCCAGCTATATATTTATTATAACCTCACCATCCAGCTATATATTTATTATAACCTCACCATCCAGCTATATATTTATTATAACCTCACCATTCAGCTATATATTTATTATAACCTCACCATCCAGCTATATATTTATTATAACCTCACCATCCAGCTATATATTTATTATAACCTCATCATCCAGCTACATATTTATTATAACCTCACCATCCAGCTATATATTTATTATAACCTCACCATCCAGCTATATATTTATTATAACCTCATCATCCAGCTACATATTTATTATAACCTCACCATCCAGCTATATATTTATTATAACCTCACCATCCAGCTGTATATTTATTATAACCTCACCATCCAGCTATATATTTATTATAAGCTCACCATCCAGCTATATATTTATTATAACCTCACCACTCAGCTATATATTTATTATAACCTCACCATCCAGCTGTATATTTATTATAACCTCACCACTCAGCTATATATTTATTATAACCTCACCATCCAGCTATATATTTATTATAACCTCACCATCCAGCTATATATTTATTATAACCTCACCATCCAGCTATATATTTATTATAACCTCACCACTCAGCTATATATTTATTATAACCTCACCATCCAGCTGTATATTTATTATAACCTCACCACTCAGCTATATATTTATTATAACCTCACCATCCAGCTATATATTTATTATAACCTCACCATCCAGCTATATATTTATTATAACCTCACCATCCAGCTATAAATGTATTATAACCTCACCATCCAGCTATATATTTATTAGAATCTCGCCATCCAGCTATATATTTATTATAACCTCACCATCCAGCTATAAATTTATTATAACCTCACCATCCAGCTATATATTTATTAGAATCTCACCATCCAGCTATATATTTATTATAACCTCACCATCCAGCGATATATTTATTATTATAACCTCACCACCCAGCTGTATATTTATTATAACCTCACCATCCAGCTATATATTTATTAGAATCTCACCATCCAGCTATATATTTATTATAACCTCACCATCCAGCGATATATTTATTATTATAACCTCACCACCCAGCTGTATATTTATTATAACCTCACCATCCAGCTGTATATTTATTATAACCTCACCATCCAGCTATATATTTATTATAACCTCACCACTCAGCTATATATTAATTATTATAACCTCATCATCCAGCTATGTATTTATTATAACCTCACCATCCAGCTATATATTTATTATTATAACCTCACCACTCAGCTATATATTTATTATTATAACCTCACCATCCAGCCATATATTTATTATAACCTCGCCACTCAGCTATATATTTATTATTATAACCTCACCATCCAGCTGTATATTTATTATAACCTCCCCATCTAGCTATATATATTTTATTATAACCTCTCCACTCAGCTATATATTTCTTATAACCTCACCATCCAGCTATATATTTATTATTATAACCTCACCATCCAGCTATATATTTATTATTATAACCTCACCATCCAGCTGTATATTTATTATAACCTCTCCACTCAGCTATATATTTATTATAACCTCACCATCCAGCTATATATTCATTATAACCTCACCATCCAGCTATATATTTATTATAACCTCACCATCCAGCTATATATTTATTATAACCTCACCATCCAGCTATATATTTATTATAACCTCAACATCCAGCTATATATTTATTATAACCTCACCATCCAGCTATATATTTATTATAATCTTGCCATCCAGCTATATATTTATTATAATCTCGCCATCCAGCTATATATTTATTATAACCTCATCATCCAGCTATATATTTATTATAACCTCACCATCCAGCTGTATATTTATTATAACCTCACCATCCAGCTATATATTTATTATAACCTCACCATCCAGCTATATATTTATTATAACCTCACCATCCAGCTATATATTTATTATAACCTCACCATCCAGCTATGTATTTATTATAACCTCACCATCCAGCTATATATTTATTATAACCTCACCATCCAGCTATATATTTATTATAAGCTCACCATCCAGCTATATATTTATTATAACCTCACCATCGAGCTATTTCTTTATTATAACCTCACCATCCAGCTATATATTTATTATAACCTCACCATCGAGCTATATATTTATTATAACCTCACCATCCAGCTATATATTTATTATAACCTCACCATCGAGCTATATATTTATTATAACCTCACCATCCAGCTGTATATTTATTATAACCTCACCATCCAGCTATATATTTATTATAACCTCACCATCCAGCTAGATATTTATTATAACCTCACCATCCAGCTTTTTATTTATTATAACCTCACCATCCAGCTATATATTTATTATAACCTCACCATCCAGCTGTATATTTATTATAACCTCACCATCCAGCTATATATTTATTATAATCTCACCATCCAGCTATATATTTATTATAACCTCACCATCCAGCTATATATTTATTATAACCTCACCATACAGCTGTATATTTATTATAACCTCACCATCCAGCTATATATTTATTATAACCTCACCATCCAGCTATATATTTATTATAACCTCACCATCCAGCTGTATATTTATTATAACCTCACCATCCAGCTATATATTTATTATAACCTCACCATCCAGCTGTATATTTATTATAACCTCACCATCCAGCTATATATTTATTATAACCTCACCATCCTGCTGTATATTTATTATAACCTCACCATCCAGCTATATATTTATTATAACCTCACCATCCAGCTGTATATTTATTATAACCTCACCATCCAGCTGTATATTTATTATAACCTCACCATCCAGCTGTATATTTATTATAACCTCACCATCCAGCTGTATATTTATTATAACCTCACCATCCAGTTATATATTTATTATAACCTCACCAGCCAGCTGTATATTTATTATAACCTCACCATCCAGCTATATATTTATTATAACCTCACCATCCAGCTATATATTTGTTATAACCTCACCATGCAGCTATATATTTATTATAACCTCACCATCCAGCTATATATTTATTATAACCTCACCACTCAGCTATATATTTATTATAACCTCACCATTCAGCTATATGTTTATTATTATAACCTCACCATCCAGCTATATATTTATTATAACCTTGCCATCCAGCTATATATTTATTATAACCTCACCATCCAGCTATATATTTATTATAACCTCACCATCCAGCTATATATTTATTATAACCTCACCATCCATCTGTATGTTTATTATAACCTCACCACTCAGCTATATATTTATTATAACCTCACCATCCAGCTATATATTTATTATAACCTCACCATCCAGCTATATATTTATTATAACCTCACCAGCTGGTATGGCCCGATCAGCCAAGTATATGTAAGACACTTTCACTTATTTTTCTGTCATACAGAGAATCATAGAAGGTATAAAATCCACCGAAAGAGAAGCACACCACATATCATACTTTCTAACAAAGTGAAAGAAGGATTTGGGGTGGAGGGAATGACAGGGTCATGCCTGGGTTGTGTTTTATGTCTTTGGCTGAAGAAGATTCTCTTGCATCCCTTCCTCTTGTCCTTTTTCTAGCCGAGGCAATTTGAAGGTACAATTTTTCTGTGGTCTCTGGATTTGCTATTTGGCCTTTGCGACTGACTTTGCATGTTGCTTATCGCCAGAAGTCTACAGGAAATTGCTCGTTATTCTACCGGCCGTTCCCACACACCTGCCGTCACCTTAACATGGAGACCTGGTTTTCTGTGCGACATCTACGCACTTGTCTCTCAATCACCGGATCCTTACATATGTCTTACTACAACTGATTTAAGGGTCATTGGAGCTAATAACAGTTCAATATCTTATTTTTTCTTCTTTTTAACCATTTTTGTCCTTTATGATGTGAAGAAGCAATTTCCTGAATTTGTCAATTGCAAATGGCCTGGGTTCCTTCGTTTCAAATACTCTTTTCTGAAATCTCTTTCATAGACCAGAAAAAGTTCAGAACCCTTGGAATCACGGTTGTAACCAGATGTCATGGAAATTGCTTTTCACATCCCAACAGGCCTCTCCTTAATGCGTCGCAATATGACTCGAACTATACTCCTTGAATTAATCTCGGTATAATTTGCGTACTGTGGAAGAAATAAGTGAAGGTGAAGCTTTCAAAGCCGCAAATAACCTTTCTGTTTTCTTATACGCTACGAAACAAACCAGCCATGGCCTCTTGGCCGTGGAATTTTGCACAAGTTTCACTTGTTTCCAGTGTGGCTCCATCGCGGCCCACCTATTCCCATGCCCTGGATGGCCTGACATGATTCTGACTATCGCCAGACAAAACTCAGGGACGTTCTCCTTAAGCCTGTTACAGGATGTGCTAAATTATTCCGGCATGTTTAGGCCTTGGTGCAATGTGATAGTTTGTGTTACTTGGAATCGTAAGCACAAGTTTTGTAGTGTGTATAACAAAGGCATCATTGTTGAGAATCACCACCCTCCTTCCTTCCTTCCTCCCCTTGCACTCCCCTAAAAATCCTTCTGCTCCTGCTCCTCTACTTTCTCAAGCAACGGTCCAAACACACTGCTTACTGGCAGTGTCCTCACTTGATGTGCAGCCAGATTCCCCCCTCGAGTGGCATCCATCTTGTTTTGATTCTCCTGTATGCAAGGGAGGCCGAGGCCTTGCCAGGCCACGAGTGGAGCATGCCAGGCCTTACAGGAGACGCCTGGCATGTCGCCAGCCTCAAGGTCTCGTCTGTATATCGCCTGGAACTTCCAGCTTGGTTTGGCCTCGACTGATGTTTGTGTTTAGGGTTAGGGTTGGGGTTGTGTTTGCGTACAGGAGTTAACTTGATCAGCATGAGCTATTATTCGTCTTTGCATATAACACTTTGATTGAAATGTTCCCAAAAAGGTCGATTTGGCAGTGCCAGAAATTGGTTTGGGTCATTAGATTAGTATAATGGATGACAAGAGGAGCAAATTGCTCTGGGTGTCCAGTGGATATCCTCATTGCTGCTGCACTAAGTGCAGTCGGTTGTGATTTCGTGTTGCCAATCAGGTTTGTTAAGGATGTGCAAAGGTCTACCTTAATTATCAATACCTTACATGATTTTACTCTGTCTGTATCAAATGTTCCAAATTGAATTGGTTATCATTGGCGCATGTAAACACATATGGCCGCCTCCAGCACCCTGTCCGTTCCACTGAGTGTCACTTCACAATATGAGGCTTAGTGCAAACAATTGGCCCTTGTCGAACTGGACGGCCCTATGAGGTGCAGGTGACTCTTGTTTGTGTGATGCAGAGGAAGCAAGCACAAGGTCCACACATCAAGGTACTTTCATTTGAAACCGGCTTCACCTCCGAACTGGGTTTCCTTCCTTGATGCGGGTCCATTGGAAGTTGGATGAAAAAGTGAGGGAGAACAGTAAGATTTATGATGAGCAGATTCAAAATTGGATGAAACCTTTGGCTATTTTAAAAATTGGTGGGAGTAGTAAAATGTGGGTCTTTGTTGCAATTTGTGTATTCACTTCCAGTTGGCTCTACTCCCAAGGATTAGCAAACGCTCTTGTGCCTAACCTTCGGTGGCGGAGGTAATGAGGAGCAGAGGATCTAGAGCAAGGAACATAGGAGAGTTTGTTAGCAGTGAGAAGAGAGGGCAAAGAGGGATGAAGAGTGGGAGAGAGAGAGAGAGAGAGAGAGAGGAGTGAAGGGAATGGTGGCATTGTGGTATCGATGTAGAGGAGGATCTAAGATGTCACTATTTTGTGTATTTTGTTACCCTCTTATGGTTAAACTGCCAAAATCAAGACTCTCTGCTCACCTTCACTCTTTAATTCCTCTTTTCTCCCGCCTCTGGAACAAACTCCCTCACTCTCTTCAATCCCACTCCTCCCTCCAGGTCTTTAAAACAGCTGTCCACCACCATCTCTTATCTTCCCCCATCCAAAACCTTGATCTTTTCTACCCCCGTTAATTCACCCCAGATCCACTTTTTTTAAATTCCGACTTCTTTCGTGGAAGTCCTTGCTGTATCCATGTTTTTTTTTTACCTCCAACCCCCCACCCGCCTTCCCACGCCTCCTTCCCCCAAGCCCTCTCCCTCCCACAGATCTCCCGATGTCCCTGCTCTCAAATGTTGAACTTGTGTACTTCCCCCCCTCTCCCCATCTTGTCTCCCGCTCCCTTTATTTCGTCTTATGTGTCCGTTTGTTTTGTTTTGTTTTTGTCATTAATGTTAGCTCGTACACGAGCCTCGATCTTGTGTATATATATAAATAAATTATAAAAACCATGTGTATTTAGTCGTATAACTAAGGGCGAGTCTTGTGCTGCCATAGCAGTCATATGGCAAGGATTGCACTGGGCCGTTTGCCATTGCCGTCACAGTTGGGGTCAAGGAAAGAATTTGGGATTTGGACAGGGTCCCAGTCACAATCACCGTGGGATCGTAAACGTCCATCAGCTAGTGCTAGCAGATGGGACGCCGGTGCTACATCAGTGATCCCTCGCGCTGAATATGAAACACCAGGATGACAGTTTACAGTTGGGTCAGACAAAATAGGTCAAAGGCGACGAATATGACTTTTGAAGGCAATCGCCAAAGTAGCATCTCGGATCATGTCTCTTTTCATGTCGGGCTCACAACTTTTAAAATCAAAATTCTGTAAAATTTAGTAAATCAGTAGATGGGTACATTTTGTTATGGTCATCGTTGCATATTGAGTAAAAGTGTCCCCATCATACAGCAAAATGTTAAATATTAAAAAGGTCAAACATTAGATTCTGTAAAGTGGACAACATGTTGAACCTCTGTTTGTCTTCTTCAAGCAAACCATTGTGAGTTTTGAATACTAGCGAAGAACGTCCTTACAGACTGGTCAATCCCCCGAACTAGGGACGGGGTGACTTGTCATGCCGACCTCCACTGGGAGCACTGCCATGCCACACACATTTACGTAAATGTTTACTTGTTTACATATACCAGCGAGCGCTCCATCCCCCCGGGAAGGAGTACCCTTCTCGGCCCACCTTGGGTGGGCAATGTGCTTTTAACTTCTTTCAAAAATGACAAAAATTAAGTTGATACCAACATCTCATACTCCGTATCATAATTTAGAAACGGTTCCATTATATTATGAAGAAAATAAAAAAAGATAATTTGTGTGATCTAATTCAAACTTGGTACAGGAATTAATAATATTAGAAATTCGGTCCCCGGGCACTCGCAAAAACCGCCCTATGGGCGCGGCTTCAATTGGGAGGCCCAAATAAAAAGGCAAAATATCAGAAATTGAAGGCTTTTTTATTTTTAAACGATTCATATAAACATCCGTTGAATCATATCACACGCAAATAATCAAAATCTAAACAGTGCATGGCGTCTTTCTCAGTCGCACGTTTATGTGTGAAGAGTGCGCACCGAATCTGTAACACGGAAGCGGCCGCTACACCTGTTTCTCAGTCGCTTTGCACACGATGCCATGTTACTTCGGAGCCGCACGTTTATATAGGAAGAGTTCGTCAGGAGTCTATCTACTCTCTCCTGGTACGTAGAATAAACAATATTTGTAGAATTTCAACAAAAACCACATCACTGTTCATATCGGTAAATATTATTCCATCGTGTTTGGAAAAACTGGAAAATTGGAAAACTTGGAAAAACAATAAAGCCTATTTTACTCCCAGGGGTCCCAGGAATACCCAGATGCTACGATGCCAGATGTCCTAGGGAGATACCCGTGCTATGCACGGGTGGGAGGCCAGAAGCAAACAGGCAATGCAGATACGGCGAATGCTAAAGCATGAAACCCAAAAATTCCACATTCCTGTAGCACCTTCAGTCACACGTCAGACATGGACAGCAAGTTCGTGAAGGACTTCCATGAAAAACGTACCCGTTCGCAAACAAACAGGTACGTTCACATATAGAAACATTGATCGTGGGACCATGGCGAATCTGCATATGGCGATCGGCGAAGTTCACGTTTAGAAAGTAGAAACCATCACGGCATGTCGTCATTCACTTGAACTCGATATCTCTTTTTTAATTCCAAACAACATAACTCCAATCACAAAAGAAACTTTTAACAACATTGTTAATGTTTCCTTCATTGTAAAAACTACCAAATCAACAGTTAAAAGGATTTTGTGCCGATAGGTGTTACGGCCATGGCAAGATCGATGGAGACAGCGATCTGTAGGCGTATTCACCACCCAAATAGTTATGTGGAATTCTCTCATGTAGAGATTAAATGTCGTTTGAACTTTGGCCGAGGTCATTATTTACTTTTAATGATGTTTATATATGAATGATGTTTAATGGTGTTTATTTTCGTTTTGGGTCGTCCTTTCCATATATCTCGTGGGATTGTAAGTTGGCAGACGGGCGAGATGGCGGGGAGGGGGATGGAATTCTCTCAAGCAGGGATTCAACCCGTGTCCTTATAAAAGGTCTTTGTCCGAGGTCACCGAGTTTGATTGGTGCAGCTGTGCAGCGATTGGTGCAGCCGTTTGTGCGGCACACGGGAAAACAACATCGTCACAATGAGAACATCATCACAATGAACGTTATGCGAACGCGAATGTTATGCGGGAGTCCAAACCTGAGAATGCTGGAGACCAAAGCTGAAATTGGGAAAACTAAATAGCCTATTTTACTCCTGGAGATCCCAGGATTATCCACCCAAAATATCGTTGCGATCAGTTCAGCAGTTTTTACAGTACCTTCGATTGGACAGACAGACAGACAGACGGACGGACATTTGGTGAATTATAGTAAGATTAAGTGATTAGATTTTGGGGTCAAAAGTCAAATCTGTAATCGGTCTATAACCTGAGAACGGCTGAAGTGATCTAATTCAAACTTGGTATAGATATGTATAATGATGTAATGATTCACTGATTAAATTTTGGGGTCCCGAGGTCAAAGGTCATGTCAGGTAAAAATGTGCTAACTTGGGCACAGCTGAATGGATTTAAATCAAACTTGATACAAGTATTATAATGATGTAATAATGTGGGTGGAGGCATATCGGTCGACATCGTGACGTCGAAGAGTGCCGTTCTAGTTTATATGCAAGTTTTATACACATCTGCTCCCTTTTGTGTTGATGTAGAGATTTGGGAGTGCTCTCCCTCTCCCCAGTTTAGAAATGCATTGAAGTGAAACAAACAAGCAGAATTACAAAAGTGATCACTTCTGTTATTATTATTATTACCCTCGCCAGAGGAGAGGGTGTTGCATTTGAGTCCGTTTGTTTGTCTGTTTGTTTGTTTATTTGTCTGTTTGTTTGTCTGCACAGAATAAATATGATTTTATCTGCAACCTTTGGTCCGATTGACAGGAAATTTTCACCACAGGTGCAACTCCACCTGTGTAATTTTTAAATGATAATTATGACGTCATAGGTCACGTGGTTCGGTCGCCATCTTGGAAAAACCGAACAACTTTGCACCTCTATATCTCCGAAAGTGCTGAATAGAACAAATTGAGACATGGCTCATTGTAAAGAACTCTCCATGGGGAATAAAATATGTTAATGATGTCATAGGTGCCTCCATTATGACGTCATAATTGGAGAAGTACAAAACTTCATCCGATCAAGATGAAATTTATTGAGCATAATCTAGGAATAAATTAGTTTAGAAAAAAAATAATGATGACGTCATCGGTCACGTGGTTGTGCCGCCATATTTGTTTCAACAAAAAAAGCCTTAAAAACCACTGAAAATACATCCTGGCGAGGGTTTGTAATCTCTGATTGCTCTTTTTCTTGTTTTGTATTCATGTTTTTATTTAGCTGATATAAGGCTCGTAACACTATAGCATCTGGATGATTAAGATGTAAGTTCTTTTGGAAGGAGCATAAACCCCCACTCCCTTACAATCCCCTCTTCAGATCAGGGTAGGAGTTTAGATTTTGACCTGCGTAGAGGTACGCAATGCCAGTCCTTTTGAATGTCACTGTGCGATCTGTAACTCCCACAAGCAAATGTAAGAAAATGGGGCAGCCAGCTTAAAGTACATGCTGAAGGACTGCCCAGTCATTGATGCAGCCTCCTACCCATGAAGCATCAGGAAGACGATTTATAGTCGAGCTGGTAATCAAACCCAGGCTAGTAAGGTCAATAATGAGTCCGCTAACCCCATCAGTCTCGGGAGAAAGATGATGTAATGAATAAAAGCAAATGCATAAGAAAGACAGTGGCCTTGCACATTCGGTGAGAATGGTTAAGGCTGGTTGACTCTGTCAAGCAAACAGGAAATCAAGTCAATTGTGCTTTATTTGACCAATTGTTAACCCTGATTCATTACATTTGGTCAGCATGCTTCCTAACGTCAATATACGAGAGGGCCTTCCAATGTGAGCCGCAATATAGTATCTGATGTCTGTAAGGAGGATAGTTTTCCCATAAATGTCAGACATCAGATACTGTTACAGGTGCAACTGTTTGGCTTCTGCAGAAGCTCAGCTGAAAGAGGCAAAAGATGAAAGCAGGATGATTCCTCATTGTCCATCATTAAAGTGTGTGCGACAATTACACAATGATAGATGCGGAACTTTTTTTATCGTAGTTGATAAACAGAACTCCTTGGAATCCACAGACAAAATTTCTTATTTAATCTGTTTAACAGTCGTACCAACAATTGTGTTTTGGAAAGATTTTGGCTCCTAGTTGACTCTTTTATTTATTTTAAAAAGAAAAGTTTTGCATTTCAGGGGAGGGCCTTGTTGAGGTAGAGAAGGGAAGTGAATGGATGGTTTTCCTTCTTTCGATGAGTCATTAACTTAACTGAAGGTTTGGGAGGTTAACAGCTTCATCGGAAAGCATCGGTTCCGAAAGCTGCAGGGATTTGACCGTCCAAAAAGGTCTTTCCGGGTAACCTTCAGAGCTCATGGGCACATTGTTGATGATGTCAGTTATGCACAGAAGTCCAGAAGCTGTTACAAGCCATCCGTTCCTGGCAAGCCGTACATGCCTCCAGCTGAACGTTCTACCAGCTGTGCACGCTCCCAGGTGGCCTGCCATTCTGCCTGATGGGAAGAGTGTGAGATGGAGAGAGCAGACCAAGCTTTGCCCCTGACCCTGGCGGCCTCTGGGCCTGAAGTTCCTCCGTGACGGGAGATTCCATCTGCTTGGACAAAGGAAGGGGATACGCACAGCAGGTGAAGACGGACGTAAGAAAATAAATGCAATAATTGATGCAAGCGTCGCCATGCTAGCATGCGTGTGATGTGTCGACTTCCCATTTCGCCAGACACCGTTTGTGGGCAGAGGCGGAAATCGAACACGACACAAGGAAATTCACTCGAAATTATAAAAACTGCAGAAGGAATGTCATTCCCCTCGGCGCGTTTTGTGAATAATTACAGAATTCGTACTTTGGTCCCACTGTGTATGGAACTCGTTAGAGCTATTTTAAAGCCCCGAGGGTGCAGGACCATGGTCATACATGAATATGAGTATTGTACAATCCATCGTAACAGTGGACAACATGTGCATTCTTTAGTAACAGTGGACAAGTTGTAAGAGCGGAGCGCATATTTGCGGCGCTTTCCACACACAGTTGATGCAGTAACTCTTTTCCAAGTTACGTGAGCTCACACGTATATGGGAACCCACCCCGAAGAGTACAGTAAACAATGGTAAATTGTGATGTAAAACGTGGTAAGAAGAGGATGAAAGGATGAAGGCAGATTTAGATCCAGTGCAACATCTTGTGTGCAGATTTCATGCCGGCAGAATGGCCCAGTTGGTGGTGAACTCGCCACAGAGTTGTCGGAAGGCCATGGTAACGTTTTGGCTCGGGTTTCACACAGTTTCATGTGGGTTCAAACGCACGTTTCATGGGGCTAAGTTGGGCATTTTCATTGGAAAAATCCAAACCCTTTTGTTTTCCACGAATGGCTGACAACAGGAGGGAATCAATCGACTGTTCCTTTTGCGTTTTACTCCATGTGAGATTGGTTCGATGTAGTTGAAACTTTTGGGAGTGGCACGTATTGTTTACACAGTTGTCGAGGTTACGTGAATTGTGAAAACAGAGCATCTTTGTGGAAGATTTTTGTAATGCAGGTGTGCTAGGCCCGAAGGCCAAAATTTCCTTGCTTTAGTTATGCCCTTTTTCCGGTCGATATATTCCTCTCCGAAAACATTTTACACCCTGACAATGATTTTTATGATTTATAATGAAGGAGAGGGAGGTTTCAAATTTACCAGTGTTTCTAAAGGGTAAAGAAGTGGTGCATTGTAAAAGTACCATTTCTGTTCATATACCTGGTGCGCTGACAGGATGGCCACAGGTATACGCACACCCAACTCTAACCTGCGTAGCCTGAGTTTGAATCCCGACACAGATATTAACCGTCATCCTGTTGTTTCTCTGCCTGGGTGATTCATTGTGGGTGCCGTCCCTTGGATTGACCTCAAACTGGCGTGCCATCTCCCGGAATTCGTTGGGAGACGTTAAAGATCCCACGGTGTCCTTCACGAAGAGTCGGCGAGCCATTGCCAGCACCCTGAACAAATTACAAATTCCTATCCTAACTACTGCTGGGAGAGGGATGGCAAACCGCCCAGGATGACCACAAGCCAAGAAACTGCTTTGGCAGAACCAATGCTCGATCGCATCGGAACACATTTTGTACATGGAAGACATGTCATGGGCCTTGTCATGGCTGGAAAATACATCAACACTTGTCAACGAGCAACACAATTGACACGAATGGCAGACCCACGACTTTACATGTTAAAAACAAAAAATATATATCTTGAAAGAAAAATGAAACAACTTCAGGAGTGTAGAAGTCTAAGAATGTGTGTATGATACTTCCTTCTGGACAGGTTTCCTGTTTCTGATTGGATGATAGTTGCGCTGTTGGCATCCGACTGGAGGATTTCTGAAACTTACCTGGCAATTTCCTGCGCCCAATCAGAGTGGGCTGCACTGCACCGACAAAACAGTCGCACCCTTTGCTCAATCATGCAACCTGCAGGGAATAGACAACCTTTGTGAAGAAGAAGACAATTGCAACTTAAATAGTTAACTTTCTCTTTTGTTTTGATTGAAGGTTAGGGTTAGGATGTAATTCGATCATTAAACAATCCCAAATTTCTTACTCTTATGGTTGCCAAGAGTCACGGCGATATTCCTGATCAAGTAGAGGTTTCAGCTCCAAGACCGGAACAGGAAAAGCGTTCTTTCCCCCACATTATCACAGCAGGCAGGGGACGACCACCCGGCAAGACAGGCCTGGGCTGGGTGCCCACCTCTTGTCTCCCTGCTCTCGGATATTGTAATCACAAGTGTGGGAGGTTGGTATGCCTCGAACAGCTACAGGTCCACAAGATTCCGATCCCCATCAGTATCTGTATTCCTGCAAGGCCCAGCTCCTGCCTTTTATAATCTAAATTTTAAAGCACAACCAACTTCCAGAAAGCTTCTTCTTCTCGTTTGTCCGACATCTCATTTAACAGGTAAAGGCTGCCTTCCCGAGAGGGTTCGATCGCCCTCTTCCCGGTATTGCTTCCAGCAAGCTGTCACCCCCCATCGATACCCGCAATCATTTCTACCCCCATTACCCCTAGCTAACCCAACCAGCTTACTTGTAGGTTACTGTATTTTACTGTGTGTCTGTTAGTCTCTCTCTCTCTCTCTCTCTCTTTCTCTCTCTCTTTCTCTCCCTACCCCTCTCTCTCTCTACCCCTCTTTCTCTCTCTCTCTCTACCTCTCTCTCTCTCTACCTCTCTCTCTCCCTACCTCTCTCTCTCTCTACCCCTCTTTCTCTCTCTCTCTCTTTCTCTCCCTACCGCTCTCTCTCTCTACCCCTCTTTCTCTCTCTCTCTCTACCTCTCTCTCTCTCTACCTCTCTCTCTCTCTACCTCTCTCTCTCCCTACCCCTCTCTCTCTCTACCCCTCTTTCTCTCTCTCTCTCTACCCCTCTTTCTCTCTCTCTCTCTTTCTCTCCCTACCCCTCTCTCTCTCTACCCCTCTTTCTCTCTCTCTCTCTCTTTCTCTCCCTACCCCTCTCTCTCTCTACCCCTCTTTCTCTCTCTCTCTCTACCTCTCTCTCTCTCTCTACCTCTCTCTCTCTCTCTACCTCTCTCTCTCCCTACCCCTCTCTCTCTCTCTCTACCTCTCTCTCTCCCTACCCCTCTCTCTCTCCCTACCCCTCTCTCTCTCTCTCTACCTCTCTCTCTCCCTACCCCTCTCTCTCTCTATCTCTCTCCCTCTACCTCTCTCTCTCCCTACCCCTCTCTCTCTCTATCTCTCTCTCTCTACCTCTCTCTCTCCCTACCCCTCTCTCTCTCTATCTCTCTCTCTCTCTACCTCTCTCTCTCCCTACCTCTCTCTCTCTCTATCTCTCTCTCTCCCTACCTCTCTCTCTCCCTACCTCTCTCTCTCCCTACCCCTCTCTCTCTCTACCTCTCTCTCTCCCTACCCCTCTCTCTCTCTATCTCTCTCTCTCTCCCTACCTCTCTCTCTCCCTACCCCTCTCTCTCTCTATCTCTCTCTCTCTCTACCTCTCTCTCTCCCTACCCCTCTCTCTCTCTCCCTACCCCTCTCTCTCTCTACCTCTCTCTCTCCCTACCCCTCTTTCTCTCTCTCTCTACCTACCCCTCTTTCTCTACCCCTCTCTCTCTACCCCTCTCTCTCTCTCTCTACCTCTCTCTCTCCCTACCCCTCTCTCTCTCTCTCTACCTCTCTCTCTCCCTACCCCTCTCTCTCTCTCTCTCTCTCTACCTCTCTCTCTCTACCTCTCTCTCTCCCTACCCCTCTCTCTCTCTCTCTACCCCTCTCTCTCTCTCCCTCTCTACCCCCCTCTCTCTCTATACTCCCCTCTCTCTCGCTACCCCCTCTCTCTCTCTCCTTCTCTCTACCTTTCTACTTCTCTACCTCTACCTCTCTACCTCTATCTCTCTACATCTACCTCTACCTCTCTACCTCTCTACCTCTCTCTCCCTCCCTTTATACTGTATAATCTAAGCCGGGTGTTGGCTTACCTGTTAATGCAGTTGGCTTGAGATCTTAGGGTCCTGAGTTTGATTCCCTCTTTCCGTTGAATTAACACCAGGAGGGTTGAGTCAGCTGGCAAAATGAGTACCAGCTTAAACTGGTAATGGGTGGCATTGCATCAGCGGCACAGGTGCGCCCCCAGAAAACGATGCAGCCAAACATCCACAGGCTCCACCTGAACCACCATACTGTATCTGACCGTAGTTCCATTGGCCACTATCACTGCGATGCCCCTTTTACTCCTCCCCCAATCCCCTCGAATCTTCCATGAGTCTAAATTTTGTCTAACATTACAGAAATAAAATAATGAATGCATTGGGGGAATTTGAGGACAATGTTGAGGATTTGAGGACGAAGACAAAATTTAGCTTTCATATTGCAGACATTTAGCCCGATCTATTGCCCACGACATTATCTCAACCTGATTTGATCACGGCTGTGATTGGCTTAATTATATTGCCATGGCAACCATATCTGTAGCTTGGCTTGTGTACACGATATTTCAAAAACCGTTGAAGATTTAGCTTTCATATTGCACAGATCTATTCCTCGTACCACCCAAAAGACAGGGAACCTATAGAAAGAGTATCAGCTCTTTTTTCCTCTTATCTGTTCAATTCTTCCTCCTTGCTTCTTCCACCCCTTACTCCACAAAGATTGTTCGCCATTTCCCCTCCCCCTACAGCTTTGTCTTCTCCAGTTTTTCTTTCCTTTTGCAGAAAACATTTTCCTTTTTACAGCAATAGACAGATGGACCCCTGAGTCCTGACCCCATCCTATTAATAAGCCACCGTGCACTATACCGGTAATAAATGTTGTAGCAGCTTTATTTATCCTACAGTGCATGACCGGAAGTGACGTTCAAAGTTAGATTTTAAATTATAGGGTTTGTCATCACCGTTTTCTACTTTAAATTGTACCAAATGACCAGTCGAGTGAACGTGTGATTTTATTTATTTATTTATTTAGATGCTATCACGTGATTGTTGGACCAGGTTTAAAACTTGGAATCTCGACTGAACGAGCAAGCATTCCTGTTTTTTAATGCAAAAAAATTCTCCAAAGCTTATGAATCGAAATTCTTCTTTGATTGCTTTTTGCCGTTTGGTGGAAAGCCAAGAGCCGTTGGGCCAGTACAGGAGACATTGTATATCCACTTCATCTGGCCCTTGCACCTCGTCGTTTCTTTGATTTAATTAATAAAAAAAACAACTTCCAGATGCAGAGAAAGGGACAGCCCAGGCAAAGATCTGCAATTTGGAAAGCGGGATAATTCATCGGCGGGAAGGCAAGCTCTCCCAGTGTGCGCTCTGACCCATTTCTCAATGTGGAATATTTTCCACCAACAGGACTTCGAAATTCCGAGGGGAAATATGAGAGCTATGTAGGCTGAGCCTGTTAGTGTGCACCCTCTGGTCCGAGTCCAAATCCCTGGTGGTTAAAACGTTTTCGATCTAACCGATGGTTCATCATGCCAGGTGTGAACATGTGCTCCACATAAGGAATACTTTAATGAGATTAGAATGGGTATTCTCTGCATTCCTTTTCGAAGACGCTTCTGAGATATTCGCTGCAGGTATGACAACTGAAAAGTGACGCCCCGCCCCATTTTAAAAAATGACGCCCCCCCCAATCCTGAAAAGTGACACCCTGCCCCCCCATTCTGAAAAGTGACGCCTCGCCCCCCATTCTCAAAGGTGACGCCTGCCCCCCATTCTGAAAAGTGATGCCCCACCCCCCATTCTGAAAAGTGGCACCCCGCCCCCCCATTCTGAAAAGTGGCGCCCCGCCCCCCATTCTAAAAAGTGATGCCCTGTCCACCATCCTGAAAAATGACGCCCCGCCCTCCATTCTGAAAAGTGACACCTGCCCCCCATTCTGAAAAATGACGCCCGCCCCCATTCTGAAAAATGACGCCTGCCCCATTCTGAAAAGTGACACCCGTCCCCCATCCTGCAATGTGACGTCCCGCTCTCCATCCTGAAAAATAACTCCCCGCCAAGATTCTGAAAAGTGACGCCCTGCCCCCCATCCTGAAAAGTGACGCCCCACCCCCCATCCTGAAAAATAACGCCCCGCCCCCATTCTGAAAAGTGACACGTGCCCCCCATCCTGCAAAGTGATGCCCCGCCCTCCATCTTGAAAAATAACGCCCCGCCCCCATTCTGAAAAATGACACCCGCCCCCCATTCTGAAAAGTCACATGGTAGCCATGACGTCAGATATCGATAACGTGAGAGCTATTTATGCGGAATATGAAGCTTCATTTGTTTTCTCCTTTTGATGACTGATCTTTGCATCTCGGGCACACAAACGACCAAATGAATGTCTGGATGTATGTATGGCTCAGCATTTGGATGTGGACCAACGTAACCCCCACCACGTCGCCCTCGGAAGGCACAGAATCTGGACCTGATTAACATTGAAAGGCAAAACAGTCATTTGGAGGAGGAAAATGTGGACATGATCGTTCCCATCACCACGACTTGTATAACGGTTCTGGCAAGCTTGCGATCATTGAATGGGTTTGGAATTGGTACCTAAACCTTAACAATGTATATAATTCAATGCTGGTATTTAAAAGTACTCTTTACCAATGATTGTTTCAAGCATTTGAAAATTTTATTTTTTTTACGCGTGAACGTAATAGTAAAATTAGGTAAGATTAATTTGACGATCTGTTTACGATAAATTTAAAGGTGAAGATCAGGTTTGTTGATAACGAATGAAATTCCTTCTCTTGATAGCATGCATATATACATATAGACCGATCCGATAAGGACAATCGTACCCCCTTCGCCGATAGGCGGCGCTCTTGCGTCCGCCATTACTGGGAGGCGTCCCGATCCAAACTTAACTCCAGCTGGCTGCGCCAGCACAACTATCATCGCGATCGTACATGAAAAGTGTCCGTGATAATCGTTCTCAAGTGTTTCTCTATACGTGTGGAGCGGTCGTGGACACCTGGCACCTGAAGGCACACGATACAAACCCCGTTTTCGGCGATATCGCCGGATGCCGAAGGCGCAAGGCCATGCCGCCCTGAAGGCACCTGGCACCTGGGGGTACCCGGTTTCCACTTCCACCTGCACCAAACCTATTTTGTTAGCAACCGCGTACCCTATGCTACGCCATGCCGAGCCCCCTTCCGCCTTTGCCCCGAGTTTCTCGACCACTACGATAACGACTCCTCTGACCGACCCGACTAGGTGCCCATCCCTTCATCGACTCCTCCATACGGCCAGGTCTTGGCGGCCGTACCACAGCCGCCCCGCATGGATTCTTCCCTCAGAGTCCACCTCCGCACGGGCCGCCACACCGGCTCCTCAGCGGTCGTATAGCTCGGTGGACCGGTCGTATCGTCCACAATTCCATCTTTTCCGATGAATCTAACAAACAAATATATGTTGTATCGATATTCTTTCGGCAAAGTGAACTGAGACCGGTAACTGCATGTAATCTGAACGCTGGAGAGCAAGCCGAATGAAGCGGACGTCTCCCAACTATGGCGGCGTCTATAGAGGGCGCCCGTCCATTGAACCCTCCGTCAGATCGGTCTATACGTAAAAGAAAGAACCAGCTACAATGAAGAAGAAGAAACTGAGTCAGGAAATCGTGTCGAAAACGTCACCATGACGTCATGGTATGGAGACCATCATAACCCGTGGAGGCCGCCATATTTGTTTCTATTGCATTGTGGATATATACGCCGAAATAAAAAGAAAAACTATTTTCATCTACCGATACTAGTACCCGACTGCAAAGCCGCAATGAGCCGGCGAAGCCAAAGCCTCTTGCCACTATTTTACCCATCACGATGGCATCAGTGGGTTAGGTAGTTGGTAGTAGGTAGGTGTAGTAGGTACCGTACCTGGTAAGACTTGGTAAAAGAGAAGAGCAGACAGTCCTCCCCAATACCTACATACAATAAATGTCACAAGAAGCTTAAGGAAGTAACTATACGATGTGCTAGCTTAGGGCCTATTTTAAGAAATTTTAACTGGGCTTAATATACGTTTTCACAGTATGTGTGTAGTCTTCCAACTTCAGTCGCTGTCAGGACTGGTTCTCTCCGGGCACTGCGGCTTCCCCCACCAAAAGAAGTTAGCTTGCAGTGAGATCAGTGCCGACAGATCAGACGATAGCGCCGTTTCAACGGCAATGTGTGACTGTCGTTAATCAAACTGTGTCGATGGCGCTGTTTGGCTGACCTAAGCTGATCGCTGATTGGTCAGCTCACAAAATTTCACAAATTCAGACCTAAAATGGCACCATTTACATTCTGGATGAGATTAAAATTGATAAAATTTACTTCTTGATTAATTCGGTGAATTCCGTCTCAACTTCGGATATTTCCGGCCGTGAAAAACTATCCCCTACGGCCGCGAGATTTCTAAAAAATAATTCTTCGTCAATTTTAGAATATTTGATGCCGTTTTCAGCCTTCGAAACGCATAATAAGCTTTTTTGAAGTATTTTTTCGAATGCTCGAATCTCATTGGTTCCGGAGTTTGGTGACGATTTTCGTTGAAGATAACGAGGTTGGTCTTAAAGTATTTTAATTACAAATTAGAGGTGCATAAGAATGTGAATCAAACAAAGACGGGTGAAACAAACTCCTATTGAACTTTTTCGCAAATTTTGTTATGCATACTTCCGCATTCGGAAGATGGCGGCCTCCATTGAGTGATTTGGTTTTTGAAATATTTTTTCAAATGCTCGAATCTCATTGGTTCCGGTGTTTGGTGATGATTTTCGTTGAAGATAACCAGGCCCGTGCGGGCCGAGGTTGGTCTTAACGTATTTTAATAACAAATTAGAGGTGCATAAGATTGTGAATCAAACAAAGATGGGTGAAACAAACTCCTGTGGTACTTTTTCAAATTTGTTATGCATACTTCCGCATCCGCAAGATGGCGGCCTCCTTTGAGCGATTTGGTGTGTCAAAGCTTCGAAATTCTCAAGCCAAGGGATCCAGCATAATCTGTTTTTTCAACATAATACGAACGCATTCATTGACAACACCGGCTTCGCCGGCTACTAGTACCCGACTGCAAAGCCGCAATGAGCCGGCGAAGCCAAAGCCTCTTGCCACTATTTTACCCATCACTATGGCATCAGTAGGTTAGGTAGTTGGTAGTAGGTAGGTGTAGTAGGTACCGTACCTGGTAAGACTTGGTAAAAGAGAAGAGCAGAAGGTCCTCCCCAATACCTACATACAATAAATGTCACAAGAAGCTTAAGGAAGTAACTATACGATGAGCTAGCTCAGGGCCTATTTTAAGAAATATTAACTGGGCTTAATATACGTTTTCACAGTATGTGTGCAGTCTTCTAACTTCAGTCGCTGTCAGGACTGGTTCTCTCCGGGCACTGCGGCTTCCTCCACCAGAAGAAGATAGCTTGCAGTAAGATCAGTGCCGACCGATCAGACGATAGCGCCGTTATTTCTAAAAAATAATTCTTCGTCAATTTTAGGATATTTGACGCCGTTTTCACCCTCCGAAACGCGTAATAAGCTTTTTGAAAATATTTTTTCAAATGCTCGAATCTCATTGGTTCCAGTGTTTGGTGACGATTTTCGTTGAAGATAACGAGGTTGGTCTTAACGTATTTTAATTACAAATTAGAGGTGCATTAGATTGTGAATCAAACAAAGATGGGTGAAAGAAACTCCTATTGAACGTTTTTCAATTTGTTATGCATACTTCCGCATCCGCAAGATGGCGGCCTCCATTGAGCTTCGGAATTCTCAAGCCAAGACATAATCTGGTTTTCGACATAATACGTACGCGTTTATTGACAACACCGGCTTCGCCGGCTATATTGGAGGTGCATAAGATGGTGAATCAAACAAAGACGAGTGAAGGAAACTCCTATTGAACGTTTTTCAATTTGTTATGCATACTTCCGCATCCGCAAGATGGCGGCCTCCATTGAGCTTCGGAATTCTCAAGCCAAGGCATAATCTGGTTTTCGACATAATACGTACGCGTTTATTGACAACACCGGCTTCACCGGCTACTAGTACCGACTGCAAAGCCGCAATGAGCCGGCGAAGCCAAAGCCTCTTGCCACTATTTTACCCATCACCATGGCATCAGTAGGTTAGGTAGTTGGTAGTAGGTAGTTAGGTAGTTGGTAGTAGGTAGGTGTAGTAGGTACCGTACCTGGTAAGACTTGGTAAAAGAGAAGAGCAGACAGTCCTCCCCAATACTTGCATACAATAAATGTCACAAGAAGCTTAAGGAAGTAACTATACGATGTGCTAGCTTAAGGCCTATTTTAAGAAATTTTAACTGGGCTTAACATACGTTTTCACAGTATGTGTGTAGTCTTCTAACTTCAGTCGCTGTCAGGACTGGTTCTCTCCGGGCACTGCGGCTTCCTCCACCAGAAGAAGTTAGCTTGCAGAGATTAATTCGGTGAATTCCGTCTCAACTTCGGATATTTCCGGCCGTGAAAAACTATCCGTATTTCTAAAGTAAATATGTAAACCGCTTATACCGTATTTCTGGCAGTGAAAAACTATCCACAACGGCCGCGAGATTGCTAAAAAATAATTCTTCGTCAATTTTAGAATATTTGATGCCGTTTTCACCGTCCGAAACGCGTAATGAGCTTTAAAAAATTTTTTTTTCAAATGCTCGAATCTCATTGGTTCTGGTGTTTGGTGACGATTTTCGTTGAAGATAACGAGGTTGGTCTTAACGTATTTTAATTACTAATTAGAGGTTCATTAGATTGTGAATGAAAGAACGACGGGTGAAACAAACTCCTATTGAACTCTTTCGCAATTGTTTTATGCAAACTTCCGCATCCGGTCGATGGCGGCCACCATTGAGTGATTTCATTTTAGAAATATTTTTGCAAATGCTCGACTCTTATTGGGTCCGGTGTTTGGTGACGCGTTTCGTTGAAGATAACCAGGCCCGTGCGGGCCGATGTTGGTCTTAAAGTATTTTAATAATACATTGGAGGTGCATTAGATTGTGAATCAAACAATGACGGGTGAAAGAAACTCCTAATGAACGTTTTAAATTTGTTATGCATACTTCCGCATCCGCAAGATGGCGGCCTCCACTGCGCTTCGGAATTCTCGAGCCAAGGCATAATCAGGTTTTCAACATAACACGTACGCGTTCATTGACAACACCGGCTTCGCCGGCTACTAGTACCGACTGCAAAGCCGCAATGAGCCGGCGAAGCCAAAGCCTCTTGCCACTATTTTACCCATCACCATGGCATCAGTAGGTTAGGTAGTTGGTAGTAGGTAGGTCGGTAGTTGGTAGTAGGTAGGTGTAGTAGGTACCGTACCTGGTAAGACTTGGTAAAAGAGAAGAGCAGACAGTCCTCCCCAATACCTGCATACAATAAATGTCACAAGAAGCTTAAGGAAGTAACTATACGATGTGCTAGCTTAGGGCCTATTTTAAGAAATTTTAACTGGGCTTAACATACGTTTTCACAGTATGTGTGTAGTCTTCTAACTTCAGTCGCTGTCAGGACTGGTTCTCTCTGGGCACTGCAGCTTCCTCCACCAGAAGAAGTTAGCTTGCAGTGATTAATTCGGTGAATTCCGTCTCAACTTCGGATATTTCCGGCCGTGAAAAACTATCCGTATTTCTGAACTAAATATGTAAACCGCTTATACCGTATTTCTGGCCGTGAAAAACTCTTCCCGACGGCCACGAGATTTCTAAAAAATAATTCTTCGTCAATTTTAGAATATTTGACGCCGTTTTCACCGTCTGAAACGCGTAATAACCTTTAAAAAAATATTTTTTCAAATGCTCGAATCTCATTGGTTCTGGTGTTTGATGACGATTTTCGTTGAAGATAACGAGGTTGGTCTTAACGTATTTTAATTACTAATTAGAGGTTCATTAGATTGTGAATCAAAGAACGACGGGTGAAACAAACTCCTATTGAACTCTTTCGCAATTGTTTTATGCAAACTTCCGCATCAGGTCGATGGCGGCCACCATTGAGTGATTTCATTTTAGAAATATTTTTGCAAATGCTCGACTCTCATTGGGTCCGGTGTTTGGTGACGCGTTTCGTTGAAGATAACCAGGCCCGTGCGGGCCGATGTTGGTCTTAAAGTATTTTAATAATACATTGGAGGTGCATAAGATGTGAATCAAACAATGACGGGTAAAAGAAACTCCGAATGAACGTTTTAAATTTGTTATGCATACTTCCGCATCTGCAAGATGGCGGCCTCCACTGCGCTTCGGATTCTCGAGCCAAGGCATAATCAGGTTTTCAACATAATACGTATGCATTCATTGACAACACCGGCTTTGCCGGCTACTAGTACCGACTGCAAAGCCGCAATGAGCCGGTGAAGCCAAAGCCTCTTGCCACTATTTTACCCATCACTATGGCATCAGTAGGTTATGTAGTTGGTAGTAGGTAGGTGTAGTAGGTACCGTACCTGGTAAGACTTGGTAAAAGAGAAGAGCAGACAGTCCTCCCCAATGGCAATACCTGCATACAATAAATGTCACAAGAAGCTTAAGGAAGTAACTATACGATGTGCTAGCTTAGGGCCTATTTTAAGAAATTTTAACTGGGCTTAACATACGTTTTCACAGTATGTGTTTCGTCTTCTAACTTCAGTCGCTGTCAGGCGCCAGGGCTGGTTCTCTGACTCTCCGGGCACTGCGGCTTCCTCCACCAGAAGAAGTTAGCTTGCAGTGATTAATTCGGTGAATTCCGTCTCAACTTCGGATATTTCTGGCCGTGAAAAACTATCCGTATTTCTAAACTAAATATGTAAACCGCTTATACCGTATTTCTGGCCGTGAAAAACTATCCCATACGGCCGCGAGATTTCTAAAAAATAATTCTTTGTCAATGTTAGAATATTTGACGCCGTTTTCACACTCCGAAACGCGTAATAATCTTTAAAAAAACATTTTTTCAAATGCTCGAATCTCATTGGTTCTGGTGTTTGATGACGATTTTCGTTGAAGATAACGAGGTTGGTCTTATATGGCCGCGAGATTTCTAAAAAATAATTCTTCGTCAATGTTAGAATATTTGACGCCGTTTTCACCCTCCGAAACGCGTAATAAGTTAAAAAAAAAAAATTTTTCAAATGCTCGAAGCTCATTTGTTCTGGTGTTTGATGACGATTTTCGTTGAAGATAACGAGGTTGGTCTTAACTTATTTTAATTACAAATTAGAGGTGCATTAGATTGTGAATCAAAGAACGACGGGTGAAACAAACTCCTATTGAACTCTTTCGCAATTGTTTTATGCAAACTCCCGCATCCGGTTGATGGCGGCCACCATTGAGTGATTTCATTTTAGAAATATTTTTGCAAATGCTCGACTCTCATTGGGTCTGGTGTTTGGTGACGCGTTTCGTTGAAGATAACCAGGCCCGTGCGGGCCGATGTTGGTCTTAAAGTATTTTAATAATACATTGGAGGTGCATAGGATTGTGAATCAAACAATGACGGGTGAAAGAAACTCCGAATGAACGTTTTAAATTTGTTATGCATACTTCCGCATCCGCAAGATGGCGGCCTCCACTGCGCTTCGGAATTCTCGAGCCAAGGCATAATCA
Source organism: Myxine glutinosa (assembly GCF_964187855.1). Classification (NCBI taxonomy): domain Eukaryota; kingdom Metazoa; phylum Chordata; class Myxini; order Myxiniformes; family Myxinidae; genus Myxine; species Myxine glutinosa. The sequence goes on from NC_136273.1 coordinate 84,224,529, forward strand.
GGTTTTCAACATAATACGTACGCGTTTATTGACAACACCGGCTTCGCCGGCTACTAGTACCGACTGCAAAGCCGCAATGAGCCGGCGAAGCCAAAGCCTCTTGCCACTATTTTACCCATCACCATGGCATCAGTAGGTTAGGTAGTTGGTAGTAGGTAGGTGTAGTAGGTACCGTACCTGGTAAGACTTGGTAAAAGAGAAGAGCCGACAGTCCTCCCCAATACCTGCATACCTCTTGCCACTATTTTACCCATCACCATGGCATCAGTAGGTTGGGTAGTTGGTAGTAGGTAGGTAGGTAGTTGGTAGTAGGTAGGTGTAGTAGGTACCGTACCTGGTAAGACTTGGTAAAAGAGAAGAGCAGACAGTCCTCCCCAATACTTGCATACAATAAATGTCACAAGAAGCTTAAGGAAGTAACTATACGATGTGCTAGCTTAAGGCCTATTTTAAGAAATTTTAACTGGGCTTAACATACGTTTTCACAGTATGTGTGTAGTCTTCTAACTTCAGTCGCTGTCAGGACTGGTTCTCTCCGGGCACTGCGGCTTCCTCCACCAGAAGAAGTTAGCTTGCAGTGATTAATTCGGTGAATTCCGTCTCAACTTCGGATTTTTCCGGCCGTGAAAAACTATCCGTATTTCTAAATATGTAAACCGCTTATACCATATTTCTGGCCATGAAAAACTATCCCATACAGCCGCGAGATTTCTAAAAAATAATTCTTCGTCAATGTTAGAATATTTGACGCCGTTTTCACCCTCCGAAATGCGTAATAATATTTTTTCAAATGCTCGAATCTCATTGGTTCTGGTGTTTGATGACGATTTTCGTTGAAGATAACGAGGTTGGTCTTAACGTATTTTAATTACTAATTAGAGGTTTCATTAGATTGTGAATCAAAGAAGGACGGGTGAAACAAACTCCTATTGAACTTTTTCGCAATTGTTTTATGCAAACTTCCGCATCCGGTCGATGGCGGTCTCCATTGAGTGATTTCATTTTAGAAATCTTTTTGCAAATGGTCGACTCCCATTGGGTCCGGTGTTTGGTGACGCGTTTTGTTGAAGATAACCAGGCCCGTGCGGGCCGATGTTGGTCTTAAATTATTTTATTAATACATTGGAGGTGCATAAGATTGTGAATCAAACGATGACAGGTGAAAGAAACTCCTAATGAACGTTTTAAATTTGTTATGCATACCTCCGCATCCGCAAGATGGCTGCGTGCGTCCACAGCGCTTCGGATTCTCGAGCCAAGGCATAATCAGGTTTTCAACATAATACGTAGTCGTTTATTGACAACACCGGCTTCGCCGGCTACTAGTACCGACTGCAAAGCCGCAATGAGCCGGCGAAGCCAAAGCCTCTTGCCACTATTTTACCCATCACTATTGCATCAGTAGGTTAGGTAGTTGGTAGTAGGTAGGTGTAGTAGGTACCGTACCTGGTAAGACTTGGTAAAAGAGAAGAGCAGAGAGTCCTCTCCATTGGCAATACGTGCATACAATACATGTCACAAGAAGCTTAAGGAAGTAACTATACGATGCGCTAGCTTAGGGCCTATTTTAAGAAATTTTAACTGGGCTTAACATACGTTTTCACAGTACCGTATGTGTGTCGTCTTCTAACTTCAGTCGCTGTCAGGCGCCAGGGCTGGTTCTCTGACTCTCCGGGCACGGCAGCTTCCTCCACCAGAAGACGTTAGCTTGCAGTGATTAATTCGGTGAATTCCGTCTCAACTTCGGATATTTCCGGCCGTGAAAAACTATCCGTATTTCTAAACTAAATATGTAAACCGCTTATACCATATTTCTGGCCGTGAAAAACTATCCCATATGGCCGCGAGATTTCTAAAATATAATTCTTTGTCAATGTTAGAATATTTGATGCCGTTTTGACCCTCCGAAATGCGTAATAATATTTTTTCAAATGCTCGAATCTCATTGGTTCTGGTGTTTGATGACGATTTTCGTTGAAGATAACGAGGTTGGTCTTAACGTATTTTAATTACTAATTAGAGGTTTCATTAGATTGTGAATCAAAGAACCACGGGTGAAACAAACTCCGATTGAACTTTTTCGCAATTGTTTTATGCAAACTTCCGCATCCGGTCGATGGCGGTCTCCATTGAGTGATTTCATTTTAGAAATATTTTTGAAAAATGCTCGACTCTCATTGGGTCCGGTGTTTGGTGACGCGTTTTGTTGAAGATAACCAGGCCCGTGCGGGCCGATGTTGGTCTTAAATTATTTTATTAATACATTGGAGGTGCATAAGATGGTGAATCAAACAATGACGGTTGAAAGAAACTCCTAATGAACGTTTTAAATTTGTTATGCATACTTCCGCATCCGTAAGATGGCTGCGTCCACTGCGCTTCGGATTCTCGAGCCAAGGCATAATCAGGTTTTCAACATAATACGTACTCGTTTATTGACAACACTGGCTTCGCCGGCTACTAGTACCGACTGCAAAGCCGCAATGAGCCGGCGAAGCCAAAGCCTCTTGCCACTATTTTACCCATCACTATGGCATCAGTAGGTTAGGTAGTTGGTCGTAGGTAGGTGTAGTAGGTACCGTACCTGGTAAGACTTGGTAGGTAGTTGGTAGTAGGTAGGTAGGTAGGTAGTTGGTAGTAGGTAGGTGTAGTAGGTACCGTACCTGGTAAGACTTGGTAAAAGAGAACAGCAGACAGTTCTCCCCAATACCTGCATACAATAAATGTCACAAGAAGCTTAAGGAAATAACTATACGATGTGCTAGCTTAAGGCCTATTGTAAGAAATTTTAACTGGGCTTAACATACGTTTTCACAGTATGTGTGTAGTCTTCTAACTTCAGTCGCTGGCAGGACTGGTTCTCTCCGGGCATGGCGGATTCTTCCACCCGAAGAAGTTAGCTTGCAGTGATTAATTCGGTGAATTCCGTCTCAACTTCGGATATTTCCGGCCGTGAAAAACTATCCGTATTTCTAAACTAAATATGTAAACCGCTTATACCGTATTTCTGGCCGTGAAAAACTATCCCATACGGCCGCGAGATTTCTAAAAAATAATTCTTCGTGAATGTTAGAATATTTGACGCCGTTTTCACCGTCCGAAACGCGTAATGAGCTAAAAAAAAAAAAAATTCTTTTTCAAATGCTCGAATCTCATTGGTTCTGGTGTTTGATGACGATTTTCTTTGAAGATAATGAGGTTGGTCTTAACGTATTTTAATTACTAATTAGAGGTTCATTAGATTGTGAATCAAAGAACGACGGGTGAAACAAACTCCTATTGAACTCTTTCGCAATTGTTTTATGCAAACTTCCGCATCCGGTCGATGGCGGCCACCATTGAGCGCTTTCATTTTAGAAATATTTTTGCAAATGCTCGACTCTCATTGGATCCGGTGTTTGGTGACGCATTTTGTTGAAGATAACCAGGCCCGTGCGGGCCGATGTTGGTCTTAAATTATTTTATTAAAACATCGGAGGTGCATAAGATTGTGAATCAAACGACGACGGGTGAAAGAAACTCCTAATGAACGTTTTAAATTTGTTAGGCATACTTCCGCCTCCGCAAGATGGCTGCGCCCACTGCGCTTCGGATTCTCAAGCCAAGGCATAATCAGGTTTTCAACATAATACGTACTCGTTTATTGACAACACCGGCTTCGCCGGCTATAAATTATTTTATTAATACATCGGAGGTGCATAAGATTGTGAATCAAACGACGACGGGTGAAAGAAACTCCTAATGAACGTTTTAAATTTGTTATGCATACTTCCGCCTCCGCAAGATGGCTGCGCCCACTGCGCTTCGGATTCTCGAGCCAAGGCATAATCAGGTTTTCAACATAATACGTACTCGTTTATTGACAACACCGGCTTCGCCGGCTATTACCACCGCTACTTTGTGTCAGGTGAGGATAGCCTAGAGAATCTCCACACACCTATAAACTGTGACCCTGGTGTTTTTCATGGAGGGTAATTAATCCATCAATGTGTGCACCGTCCCTCGGAAACATGTAAATCCAGGGGACCCATCGACTAGCATTGCCATTATTTAGTGACTTTAAAGGTCCCATAGTCTCAGCAAAATATCTCAAAAAGTTGTGGACGGATTCGGACGGAATTTGGTGGAGAGGTTGTGTGTGTGACGAGGACAATTCGATTCGATTTTGTTGAAAATCTGAATATGTATTCGGATATGAGAATTATTTAATTTTTAAAGTGATTCTTCACCATTGGGAGATTGGGCCAAAAACGATATATAGCAGGATATCTCAAAAAGTTATGAATGGATTAGGACGAAACTTGGTGGAGATAGTGGGTGTCTGACAAGGACTAATCGATTCGATTTTGGTGAAGATCTGAATATGGATTCGGATATGAGAATTATTTAATTTTTCAAGTGATTCTTCACCATTGGGAGATCGGGCTAAAAACGATACATAGTAGGATATCTCAAAAAGTTATGGATGGATTCGGACGAAACTTGGTGGAGATAGTGGGTGTCTGACAAGGACTAATCGATTCGATTTTGGTGAAGATCTGAATATAGATTCGGATATGAGAATTATTTAATTTTTTAAGTGATTCTTCACCATTGGGAGATTGGACCAAAAACGATATATAGCAGGATATCTCAAAAAGTTATGAATGGATTAGCACGAAACTTGGAGGAGATAGTGGGTGTCTGACAAGGACTAATCGATTCGATTTTGGTGAAGATCTGAATATGGATTCGGATATGAGAATTATTTAATTTTTCAAGTGATTCTTCACCATTGGGAGATCGGGCTAAAAACGATACATAGTAGGATATCTCAAAAAGTTATGGATGGATTAGGACGAAACTTGGTGGAAATGGTGTGTGCGTGACAAGGACTAATCGATTCGATTTTGGTGAAGATCTGATTATGGATTCGGATATGAGAATTATTTAATTTTCAAGTGATTCTTCACCATTGGGAGAAAGGGCTAAAAACGATACATAGCCGGATATCTCAAAAAGTTATGGATGGATTAGGACGAAACTTGGTGGACAGGTTGTGCGTGTGACAAGGAAGAATCGATTCAATTTTGGTGAAGATCCTGATCCAGCTAGTATAATTTTTAAAGTGATTCTTCACCATTGAGTGATATGCTCAACCAGGTGGAGGTGTGCCCTCTACTGAGTGCCGTTCTAGTTTCATATGCAGCCTGTGGCTGCTGGGTGCATCATTTTTTTTTTCAGGAGGTGCAGCTGTGCCACTGATGCAGTGCTCCCGTTACCAGTAAGCTGGTGCTCATTTTACGGACCTCGGAAGGATGACAGGCAGGAGTCATTCCACGTGGTGTTAGTTAAACAGCGCAGCTTGGGCTCGAACTCAAGACCTAGCCAGGCACCGTAACCGTTAAGCCAGCACAAGGCTTCGGTCCCATGGTGTATCTCGTGGAGGGTAGACGAGTTATTGCCGGCACCCTGAACAAATTACAAATTCCTGACTAAATAGGAGGTAGCATGTGGTTTGCTGATCTCGGTTAAACTCCTCGACACCAGGTTGAACTACTTACTTTATCATAGTGTGGTTGCTGTACAGGCTGCAGATGCTACAGTCATTCAACAAAATCGCACTTTCAGGTTTTCAATGTCACCATTGTGCCCCCAAATGTCCCCAAATGCCCCCAACGTTTCTACCAGTCAGCCGGGAAAAGTTAGTTTTTTGATTGACAGCTGGCATGGCCTGTCGTTTGACCTTCACATGGCTGGAATTTGGCCAGGGTGCCGGTGATAACTCACCTCCTCTTTGCGAACGACACAGTGAGATCTTTAACCCACGGACATTGCTGATAGGCAGGTCCTCAAATTTGGTGCACAATATTGATGCCACCTGCAGGGGAAACACCAGGTTGACAGTTTATGGCCGTGTCGAGCTTTGAACCCAGGCTAGAGCAGCTCATGGACAAGTGTGCACCCCTCCCGGTCGAGGCTATCCTGCCAGCCCTCAGCTTGCAGCCGAAAGCCTCAGGAAATCGACTATATTTCGTCTGTTTATCGAGCAGAAAAGCCCTGCTGGGCAAAAAGTAGCAATATGTCCAACGTGTGTACACAAAGTGGTTGCATGTCACGATTGAACGTCTATGTCAATATATACTTGAACATTAAAGTATAAAAGTCGTTACACTCTCAGGAATCAAGAATATATGTGTAGCTTTTCTTTGTTTTAACAAACCCTTTTTATTGCACCCTTCCTCCCCCTCCCCCCTTCCCCCCTCATGTCTGCAGAGCGAGATGAAGTTGAATCGAGCAGATCGAAACTCTATTGGCTAAAGCTCTTGCACAAGCGCTCATTCACTTCCAGACTTTCACAGAGATGCTTTAAAGTCCACACACCACGTATGGTTTTGGTCGTGACGTGCCCTCATCAAGGACAGGTGGAGGTAAATGGACCCTCAAACCATATATCTCAACTCCAACTTTTCCTGGGAAGTGTGGGTTGTCTCTTGCTGTCCTATGTTCATCTACGCTCTATTCACTCGACCGAAATGAAAGAATGTATCGCAAGCTGGCCGAACATGTACTCCATAGTATATATATATTTTTACATTGCCATGAATTCCTTGGAGTGTGTATTCCTGAAATGTCCCTATTACTGAGCTTTCCCATGATTTTTCCTTGCAAAACAAAACAAAATCCGCATCTTTCCCCCTTTGTCTCAGGCTCAGTCCATTCGGGATCCCCAATGGAACGAACGCCTTTTCCAAACGAGAACGTCACGGACACGCTAATGCACAATGGATATCCTTGTGCGATGCTGGAGCAGTTATAGGATCTCTGGTCACGCTGCAGCAACCCTGGAACACCGCTATGGAGCGGCTTCAAGTGCTTTTGTAAACAGGTGTGCATTTTCGTACACACACACACACACACACACACACACACACACACACACACACACACATACCTAACTTAGCTATAACCTGGTGTGTGTGTGTGTGTGTGTGTGTGTGTTTCTGTGTGTGTGTGTGTGTGTGTGTGTGTGTGTGTGTGTGTGTGTGTGTGTGTGTGTGTGTGTGTATGCGTGTATGTGTATATACATGTGTGTGTGTGTGTGTTTCTGTGTGTGTGTGTGTGTGTGTGTGTGTGTGTGTGTGTGTGTGTGTGTGTGTGTGTGTGTGTGTGTGTATGTATGCGTGTATGTGTATATACATGTGTATATATATATATATATATATATATATATATATATATATATATATATATATATTGTTACAGACGCGGTTTTGATGTTATTTTACCGAGCGGTTGGTATTACCGCGTCCGAACAGTTACTCCCCGATTAGAACCCGATTCCACCCGACGTTGACCAGATCGCACCGCAGATATTCAATCGGGAAACCTCTAAAGCGACCGAAAGAGAAGGAAAAAGAGAAGAAGACAGAGTACGGAGGAAGAACAGATTTATTATACACACACAAGCAATGGATGGAAGAAACAGTCACACAGCGAATCGTTAACTTACACTATTCAATTTACTTAACCCCAAGACAACGAGTAGGACAGACGACGTTCACACTTACACAGGGGATATTGCAGGCAGGTAGGGCTTGAGGTGGATTGCTGGAGAGGGAGGCAAGGTCGGAGGCAGCAGCTCTCAATTCCTCGCGGTTTTGGCGGGAAAACCCTCCGTCGCGTATCCGCTGCTGTAGACGTCACGCGCTGGCTCGGCACACCTGCTCCCCTCCTTCTGGTGGAGCCGTCTCCCTCCTTTCAGCGCGTCTCTCCAAAGCTGGTTCCCTTTCCGAGTACCTCTCCTCTTTGGCTTGGAGCGTTTCGCATCTCACCGCTCCTCTTGGTGTCGCCTCTTCGCTCATCTCCCAGGTCATCTGGTAAAGCAGTCCCTTACAGTCGCTTTTATAACTCGGGGCGGAATCAAGCCGCCGGCTGCGAGGGCACGCCTACTGGGTCGCTCACCGCGGTGCTGATTGGCCATGCGACCCTCTGGCTCACTCCTCCCCTCTATGACGAGGTGGAGACACGCCTTTCTTCTCCGAGATTAGCACATGGGCAATGGCGGCTTGCGGGATTGAACACAACTCGCACCCTTTTGAAAGGGACTTTGGAGAGCGGAGATGTTTGGGGAAATTGGAAGGGCCTACGCTTATTTTGTTTGATACAATGCAAAGTCAATCTAGTGGGAAACACATATTTAACCTACATAGAATAAGGAAATAAACTATTTAAAAAGATATATCGTGGCCTGCGTGTAAGTTTCATGGAATTAACTAGGAGGACGGCTGCGACCATTATTTACATTACGAGGATGTTACACATAACAAAACCATACTTTTGTAACGTTCACATTGTAACGTTTTCACATTCGTTACACTTCCTCCAAAATTGTTACACTTCTCAAAAAACCGTTACACTTCTGAAAACCGTTACACTGCACCCTCCTTTCTTCAGGCCCGACCTCGGGCCTACTAAACTTTAACTTAGTGTGACACGTAGGTGTAATTCCCTCTACAATTAACCTGACCCTGAGTGTGACAATCTTAAAACACAAATAAGTATGTCCCCCTATTGCATTGCACCCTGTCTAACAGACTCAAGCCCACAGCTAACCGCATTACGGAATTATTCTCAAACTATACATTTACGGTGGGGAGCATTATTTACAGTGACGTGATTTCTTATTTACAACGCAACCCAGGACCTGTGTTTTTTTTTTTTTTTTTTAGGGAACAAGAAAAAAGAAATTCCTGTTGGGAGGGAGGAGACAGCACGCATTGCATCGATGCACCAGTACCAATACCACCAAAGCACCCAAAAGCACCAAAAGCACCACAAAGCACCAAAAGCACCACTCGGTGCGCAGTCACCATGGTTCATAATAAACACAACAAAACAACTGGTGGTGGTCTTCTCTTTCTCTGCTGGGCCGATGTTCTTCCCGACGTCTTCTGGCTTCATGCGGCCTACTTGGAAATATAAAAAAGCACAACTTGTGTTCGTTTTTTATTTAGGGCCTCAGGGGCCAACTAAGGGTGGTCCACCTGTTTGGCATAGGTGCCACCTTACCGAGGTCCGCAAGCAAGATTCCCTGGCCACTATGGCCGGTCTCCAACAGAGGTGCCCTGCCCCAGAACCTGGGGTCCATCAAGTGGTACTTGGCCGCAGAACAGCAGTCCATAAAGTGGTACATCAACGCAATGCATGCTGGTTCTGAGAATCTCGGGCGCACAATGGCCACCTCACGCACGCTCCCCTCGGCACCCAATGGCGCACAGGTCATGTGGGAGACAAAAGAAAGACAATTGAGCGAGGGGTAAGGGCACAAGGGTACACGTCAATAAGGCAATGCAAGGCGAAATGCGTACGGAGGGCGAAGTGAGAAAGCTCGTCCCTTCCGTACGTCACCCCCCTGTCACCTACACTACCCTTGCCCTTACCCCATATTTACAAATCTACCCATTTACAAATTCGTCACTACTGTCACGTCTTCCCCATATTTCTCCTATACCAAATTCGTCTCCACAATCCCACTATCCAAAATTTGCCATCACCCAATTCGTCATCAATCCTCATAAGGAGGGAGAGATGGAATTACGCACAATGTCACACCCACGTCATGATGCGTCTCACAATCCAAAACATTTGCATTAATGAAAAATAATAAAACATGGCATGGTGTGGAGTACCTGTCACCTCAGGTGAGTGGATGCAGATGGTGCGAGGAGATCCTTCTTCCTAACTATCCTCTAAATGACTTTAACACACTTTACACTACCCGGGGTCTCTCCCTGCCAATCCATTGGCCAACTTACACTATGGGTTCTAAAAACCAATTCCCATTGACCAAACTGTGGTGCTTCTCAATTTGGGGTCTCACTCCCCCGATTCCTCTCCCGGTGCCCTCGCACAATTTCTGGGCCGCGACGTGTAGCTCTCCCAGCAGGTCTACCCACCTGCACACCTCCACCACTGCAGTTGCCACCCGAGCTTACCTAGCTCCTCACCCTAACCTAACTAACTGGGGAAGGCCCTCTCCTGGCTCTGTCACCCCTTGGTGCCCTCTGGCACTGGGCTACCCGGGTCCGTCCTCCGGACCCTCGGGCCCCATCCACAACTACCGGCTCCCAGAGCCCACCTGCGGCCTCACCTGGCCGACATCCTCGCAGTGGTGGAGTGCCCAAACCAACTACACACACTAACAGGCTACACGCCCAGCCATTTCCACAACACTAATGCACCCATCCAAAGACCATTCTTTCACCCGCACCACAGATGCCAATATCCAACCACAATTTACCTGTACCCTCTACCTAACACTTACTCTACCCGCCCCGGGTATCCGTGATGGGGTCCACTCTTCCCCCATTCACACCTTCGCACCATCCACTCCACTCCACAATTTCCACCATACTCACTCCACGACCATCCATTCCAATACTCCATTCCATTTATTCCATACACCTGTCCTCCATTCACCTGTCGTTGCACACCTGTGCAATCATACCTGGTGCCACCTGCACCCTCCTCCTCTTCCTGGACCATTTGGTCAACACAACACACCTCACCATTACTCACTCATACACTGCTCCACACACCTGTTCAGTTGCACACCTGTGCAATCACACCTGTTCAATCCTCACACACGGCATCATCTCAGCTAACTACTCCCCTCTGAAACTTACGCTTCCCAGTCGTCCCTTTAAACTATTGCGCTCCCACGTCATTATCATCCACGCTAATCTACCTGCGTCCCCACTACAGGTATCAGTCACTAACTAACCTTAACGTTACCTAATGTCATCTTCGCTAGATCCCTACACACGATATCCTAACCCACCCGGGCTAGTTTTCACTGCCATCAACCCCATAAGCTATTGCGCATTTGCCCCCCTTGGTGTGAGGGATGGTGGATTGCCCATCCCACCACATCGGGGGTCTCTCACTATAAATTTTGTTCGTCCAAATTCCAACCAATTCAAAAATTTTCCATTTAATGCCAATTCTACCCACTATTATAAATTTCGTATCAAATCACTACTATCATCATCACAGTCCACTATATCCTAGCCTCGGTGCGTCGTGACATCATTAAACTCGGTTCGTAAAGCCGAGCAATGAATTCGGGTGGTTTGGTTGCCTGCAGGTTGAATCCGTCCGGCTTTCGGTTCAAGGGAGGTGGTTTGGTTGGGCCGAGATTCCACGCACCGTCTCGGCGCGGCACCTTGCGGTCCCGGGCCCGATGGCTCAATCTCCCCCGGTCGGAACCCCGTCCCCACGAGGGGGCACCGTTCCGCTTCCTCCCACTCGCTCTTGAACCGGACCGGTCGCCTCGCCCGCCAAGGCCCGGACTCGACCGTGCGGGGCGGGGCCAAGCCCGAATCGGCAACGACGCTTCGAAGAGAAGCGACGCAGCATCGACCCGCGCCGGGCCTCGCACCCAACAAAGCACCCCGCGCCCCGAGTGCTCGCATCGGCTATCCGTCGCCCTAACCACTAACCCGGTTACCGTCGATGCTTTACTTGCATGCTCACACGCATACGCTACCCCTTTCACCCTCACAAAACCTGGCGTTCCAACGCCGTCCGTACATTCCACCAACGCTCTCTCTGTTACACACCACACCTCTCGCGCACACTCTTGCGCACACTTTGGTCCACACCTCTCCTCCGTTACGTCCTCCGTAACACTCACCATGGGCGTGCACTCCGTATTGCTCTCACTCCCTGTGTCACACCCCGTACACACCGACGTGCATTCTCGCTCGCACTCGGTTTCACTCCCACACTTTATAACACACCCACTCGCCGACGCACACTTTTTCCTCCCACGCGTGCCATTTCCACTCACACGGGACCCTTCACCAACGCCCGGATGCCTCCTCGATCCCAAGCGCGCGAAAATTCTTTTGTCGCCAAACATCCTCTTACAAAATCTCCCCGCACAATACACAACAGCACGACTCACCTGGGGGATCCTTTTCTCCACGCGAACCTGCAAACTTCCATTCGGGTTAAGCACAGCATCGTGATGTGAGCAGGGACTTTGTACATAATCCATTTCTCCCTGCAATTCCCGGGCTACCTCCGTCATCTCTTCAATTTCAATGCCCACTTCCGCTTTTTCTTTACTCACCTCGACGACCGCTGGCTTTAATAAAACACCCTCTACCTCATCGGTCGCCGGCTTTTCCAAACCCCGTGTCGCGATTTCTACCCCGGTCATTGGACCCGCGCTTTCCTCCGCTTCGCTCAACCAGCGCTTTTCGACCCGCGTTACCTCGTCGTGCACCCCTGGGACCCTTTCGCCCACCATGCGATCCATGGTCTCCCCACATCTTTGCATGCGGTCACCCATTCTGTTGGTTATTGCTTCCATTTGGTTTCCCCATTGTTCCATT
>NC_136273.1:84241911-84258695 GCF_964187855.1 Myxine glutinosa
CCTCTTGTTCATATGTGTGTTGTACCGTCCACCAAACAGTGATGACTCCATCTACATCTCGCTGTCTGATGATATGGACCAACTTCTATCTACTCATCCCAACTCTCTCTTCCTCATATGTGGTGATTTCAACTGTCATCATGCCAGTTGGCTGGGTGTGGGTACCTCTCTCACCAGCCATGGCTCCTCAGCAAAGGACTTCTGCGACTCACTGGGACTGACACAATCTGTCAATTTCCCGACCCGGATCTCAGTCAACGGAACATCTTCTCTTCTGGACTTGGTTATGACTAACTTCCCTGAAAATGTCTGCTGCTCTTCTTCTGCTCCGATCGGAACATCTGATCATGTCCTTGTTAAAGTGGACATCTCTCTGACCATCCTCAGGGAGCCTGCTCAGCGTCGACGAGTCTGGCATTTCACTCAAGCCAACTGGCACGGTCTTCAAGCAGCCATCAATCATCTGGACTGGTCTCCCATCTCTACCACCTCTGACATCAACTCATCCTGGGAATTCTTCCAAAGTAAATTGCTCTCTCTCATGCACAGATTTATCCCATCTCGTCTTCAGTTGTCATACCCTTCCTCCCGTCCATGGTACACGGAATCTTGTGGTGAGGCTGTTGCCCAGAAACAACTTGCCTTCGTCTCCTGGAAAGCAAATCCAACGGAAGGAAATCTCATTTCCTTTCACAAAGCCCGAAACAAGTGTGTGTCCACCCTCAGGAGAGCCAGGAAACAATATCTCTCCGTTCTCAAGACCGAACTCTCTTATCTGTCTCCCTCTTCCAAATCCTGGTGGCGTCTGGTCAAATCCGTTTCTGGTGTTTGTTCCCCCTCCATCCCCTCCCTTACCTCAAACGGCTACACAGCTGACTCCGCACGTGAAAAAGCTGAATGCCTCAACTCTGTGTTTGCCTCTAAATCTTGTGTCCCAAACCCATCCCTCTCTGTACCCACCATACCCAGTCGTACCCTGCTGCTCCTGGACTCCGTGTCCTTTCCTCCTGACAAGGTGGAAAAGTTTCTGTCAACCCTCGACTCTGATTCTGCAACTGGACCCGACGGCATCAGCCCACGGGTCCTAAAATCCTGCTCTGCTGCTCTATCTCACCCTCTCTCTGTTCTCTTCACCCTCTCTTTTGCTCAAGGTCAACTGCCATCTGCTTGGAAATCAGCCAACATCACCGCTTTGCACAAAAAAAGGTGCAAAAACAGATCCTAGCAACTACAGACCAATCAGCCTTCTCCCAATTATCAGCAAAGTCATGGAATCCATCATTGCTTCTGATATGAAATCTTTCCTCTTCTCCAATGGCTTGATCTCTGATCATCAATTTGGTTTCAGACCAGGTCACTCTACTCTGGACATGCTGCTTCTGCTGTCTCAACAATGGATGGAGGTCCTCAATGCCAAACAGGAAATTAGAGCTGTCTCCCTCGACATATCACGTGCCTTCGACACGGTCTGGCACCCCGCTCTGCTCACCAAACTCTCCTCCTTTGGTATCCATGGAAATCTCCACGCATGGCTGGCGGACTTCCTCTCTAGTCGTCGTCAACGTGTGGCCCTGAATGGGTTTCTCTCATCTCCTCTTCCTGTTCAGGCTGGAGTTCCCCAAGGCAGTGTTCTGGGCCCCGTGCTTTTTCTGGTCTTCATCAATGATCTCTCTGACTCTCTCGAAAATCCTCTCTATCTCTTTGCTGATGACTCCACTCTCTGCCGCTCCATTCCTCTTCCCTCAGATCGGCAGTCTGCTGCCTCCTCACTCTCTGAAGACCTGGACAAAATCACAGACTGGTCAAACAAGTGGAACATGTCTTTCAATCCTGACAAATCTCACACTCTTACTATGTCTCTCCGAAAAGATCGACTGGACAACCCTCCCATCTACTTTCTCAACAATCCTCTCCAAGAAGTTCTGTCGCTCAAGATTTTGGGTCTCACTATCTGCCATGATCTTTCTTGGGAAAACCACATTTCCAAGCTGGCCTCCAAAGCCAGTCGCCGACTGGGCATCCTCCGTCGTGCGAAGTCCTTCCTCGGCACACCTGAGCTCCTCACCACATACAAGGCTTTCATCCGCAGCTCAATGGAATACTGTTCTCCCCTATGGGCCGGTGCTCCTGCCTCACACCTAGCTCGGCTTCACGCTGTTGAAACCAAAGCTTTCAGAATTATTGGAATCTCCCGCGATGAAGCTATCTCTGAGGGCCTTTCACTCACTCACCACAGGCAGGTAGGTGGTCTTTCTGTCTTCTACCGACTCCTCTCCGGCCTTGCACCCCCAGCTCTCTCTGTGCTCTGTCCCCCAAATATTCCTACAGGTCGCACAAGATCTGCCAGCAACCCTCTGATGGTTAAACTGCCGAAATCTCGGCTCTCCGCTCACCTTCACTCTTTCATTCCTCTTTTCTCCCGCCTCTGGAACAAACTCCCTCACTCCCTTCAATCCCACTCCTCCCTCCAGGTCTTTAAAACAGCTGTTCACCACCATCTCTTATCTTCCCCCATCCAAAACCTTGATCTTTTCTACCCCCGCTAATTCACCCCAGATCCACCTTGTTTGAAATTCCAACTTCTTTCCTGGAAGTCCTGGCAGTGTCCATATGTTTTATACCTCTCCCACTGCCCCCTTCCCACGCCCCCCCCACCCCCCCAAAGCCCTCGCCCTCTCTCAGATCTCTCGATGTCTCCATGTCTCTCGGTCCCTGCTCTCAAATGTTGTGTTTGTGTCCTTCCCCCTCTCTCCCCATCTTGTCTACCGCTCCCTATGTTATATGTTTTATGTGTCGGTTTGTCTTTCTGTGTGATTAATGTTCGCTCTTTCACGAGCCTCGATATTGTATACAAAAAAAAAAAAAAAAAAAAAAAAAAAACCCAAATGACCCAGAGGACCCAAATGACCCAAATGACCCAGAGGACCCAAATGACCCAGAGGACCCAAATGACCCAGAGGACCCAAATGACCCAGAGGACCCAGAGGACCCAAATGACCCAGAGGACCCAAATGACCCAGAGGACCCAAATGACCCAGAGGACCCAAATGACCCAGAGGACCCATATGACCCAGAGGACCCAAATGACCCAGAGGACCCAAATGACCCAGAGGACCCAAATGACCCAGAGGACCCAAATGACCCAGAGGACCCAAATGACCCAGAGGACCCAAATGACCCAGAGGACCCAAATGACCCAGAGGACCCAAATGACCCAGAGGACCCAAATGACCCAGAGGACCCAAATGACCCAGAGGACCCAAATGACCCAGGGGACCCAAATGACCCAGAGGACCCAAATGACCCAGAGGACCCAAATGACCCAGAGGACCCAAATGACCCAGAGGACCCAAATGACCCAGAGGACCCAAATGACCCAGAGGACCCAAATGACCCAGAGGACCCAGAGGACCCAAATGACCCAGAGGACCCAGAGGACCCAAATGACCCAGAGGACCCAAATGACCCAGAGGACCCAAATGACCCAGAGGACCCAAATGACCCAGAGGACCCAGAGGACCCAAATGACCCAGAGGACCCAAATGACCCAGAGGACCCAAATGACCCAGAGGACCCAAATGACCCAGAGGACCCAAATGACCCAGAGGACCCAAATGACCCAAATGACCCAGAGGACCCAGAGGACCCAAATGACCCAGAGGACCCAAATGACCCAGAGGACCCAAATGACCCAGAGGACCCAAATGACCCAGAGGACCCAAATGACCCAGAGGACCCAAATGACCCAGAGGACCCAAATGACCCAGAGGACCCAAATGACCCAGAGGACCCAGAGGACCCAAATGACCCAAATGACCCAAATGACCCAGAGGACCCAAATGACCCAGAGGACCCAAATGACCCAGAGGACCCAAATGACCCAGAGGACCCAAATGACCCAGAGGACCCAAATGACCCAGAGGACCCAAATGACCCAGAGGACCCAAATGACCCAGAGGACCCAAATGACCCAGAGGACCCAAATGACCCAGAGGACCCAAATGACCCAGAGGACCCAAATGACCCAGAGGACCCAAATGACCCAGAGGACCCAAATGACCCAAATGACCCAGAGGACCCAAATGACCCAGAGGACCCAAATGACCCAGAGGACCCAAATGACCCAGAGGACCCAAATGACCCAGAGGACCCAAATGACCCAGAGGACCCAAATGACCCAGAGGACCCAAATGACCCAGAGGACCCAAATTCTATGTATGTTTCTATGATGATGTATGTTTTGGTGAAAGTACATAATGTGAATACTAGTAGCAATTTTACAAAAACCATGGCATAATTTCAAATCTTGACCCGAGATGATAATTATGCTACATCATAATTTCCATGTGCCAACCTGGGCGGAATCCAAGTGGATTCACTTGACTTGTTATCTTTTTAATTTGTTTTCTTCGCAACAGCTTGAGCGGTAGAAACAAAACTTTCAACATGGGAGCGCCTACCCGTGGAGAATGTTTTAACAAAGTTACATGTTGATTGGATGGAAAATGCGGCCGGCATTCCAAAAAAAATCCGTTTTCTGCAGGCTTGGGTTGCAGGGTGTTTCACGTACCAGGAATAAACATCGTCGGTCGAATTTCATGTTTTAGCCTTTAGATCATCTCCACTACCGATATCTATGGACGAACTGCATGATGGCCTTGATTGCACATCGACGTGTCATTAACGCACCTCCATGTTTGCTCATGAATCTTCAATGGAAAAATACTGGAAAAAAGTTGATGAGGATGTCATCTTATCATGACATTTTGTCTGTTGTGATCAGATATTGCGCAGAGGGAAAAGTAAACAAGGCCCACTTTTTCTTTTTTTTCTTTTTTTTTGTATACAGGATCGAGGCTCGTGAAAGAGCTAACATTTATCACACAAACAAATCAAACAGACAAACAAACAAAGTATATAAAAAGGGGAGCGATAGACAAGATGGGGAGAGAAGGGGAAGCACACAAACACAACATTTGAGAGCAGGGACATCGGGAGATCTGTGGGAGGGAGAGGGCTTGGGGGGAGGAGGCGTGGGAAGGGGGGGAGGGCTAGGGGGGGGGGGGAGAAGTATAAACACAAGGACACCAAGGACTTCCAGGAAAGAAGTTGGTATTTCAAAAAAGTGGATTTGGGGTGAAATTAGTGGGGGTAGAAAAGATCAAGGTTTTGGATGGGGGAAGATAAGATGGTGGTGAACAGCTGTTTTAAAGACCTGGAGGGAGGAGTGGGATTGAAGGGAGTGGGGGAGTTTGTTCCAGAGGCGAGAGAAAAGAGGAATGAAAGAGTGAAGGTGAGCAGAAGTGAGCACTTTGATCCATTGTCTCATTCTCTCCCGGAGCTCTTACACATGTGGAAATGTGGATTGGAAAACGAACAAAATATTCACATCCACCATATTCTGCACAATCGTTTTACCCCCAAATATCATTACCGGTACCGTACATGTGCCAAGGTAAAAGCACAAAATCACGCAATTGGAGGAATTTGCACCAAAAGCAAACTCAGCACTTTATTACCTCAGTCCACCAATGGACGACACACACACACACACACACACACACACACACACACACACACACACACACACACACACACACACACACACACACACACACACACACACACACACACACACACACACACACACACACACACACACACACGGTGTAAGACAAGGACGAATTGATTAGATTTTGTTTCAGGTCCACATGCAGATTTGGCCTATCAGTGAGATACAAAACGTAAACTGTTCATCATGGTGGAGGTATGCTCTCTACCAAGCGCTGTTCTAGTCGGAAAATGCAATGATTGATACATATCCACCATTCCGATGTTTAATACACATTGGCCTCATTGTGGATCAATTTGTAATGATAATTACAATCTTTTAATTTTAAAATGTAAACATCTGCGTGGTGTTGACCTCTTCCTTCTTATGCAGCATCATTGGCTGAGGTGATGCAATGCCCCTTGTAAGTTAGGGTAAGAATTTGTAATTTGTTCATGGTACCAGCGATAGCTCACCTAATTTTTGTGAGACCCCGTCGGGTGTTTAACTTCATCCATCCGAGGGACGGCACACACTCACTAATGCTTCGCCTTGTGTGGGAGACACCAGGATGACAGGTTATAGCTGAGCCAAGATTCAAACCCAAGCTACATGGCTCAGAGGTGAGTGGGCTTACCTCTAGGCCATCCTGTCAGCCCCTGTAGTGTTCCGATGGATCGACATACACACGAGTCCAAAGTACGCAAAAAATATATTTAGGGGCTAGCAGGATAGTCGAGGTGGGCGCACTCGCCTTTGACAACCCCTTCCTGGGTTTGAATGTCGACCCAACTATAAACTCTCCCCCTGGTGTTTCACATGCAGTGCAATGCATCAATTTGTGTGTCATCCCTTGGAGGGATGTTATGGTGGGCTGCCCATCTTCCGGCCCTGGTTGTTGGTGGACATTAAAGATCCCACTATGTATTTTGGAAAAAGTAGACGAGTTATTGCTGGAACCCTGAACAAATTACAAATTCCTTTCCAAATCACCTCCATTCCAATGTGAAGCCATGTCAGCTGGTTCGTAAAAGGCCTGGGCCAAAAACATTTCCAGGTCGACCCCACAAGAAGGTGGGAATAATTTGAGCCATTGAAGAAGTATGTAATATATATATATATATATTGTTACAGATCGCGGATTAAGATGTTATTTAACGAGCGGTGGTATTGCCGCGACCGTTACAGGATCCCTGACTCACCTGATTCACCCAGAACTTTGGCCGGATCGCACCGCAGCTGCTCAATGAGGGGAAAAGACAAAAACGACGAAAGCAAAGAGGAAAAGGAATAAAACGAATAGACGGACAGAAGAGTAATTGGATTTATTATTTACACAAGCAAAAAGGAGCAATCAAGGTTTATTTACAACACATAAGACGCAGGTGACACAGTGCAAATTTTAGCTTACCTACAGACTTAATTAAATACCCAGGGACAGAACAAACAAAACAAACTCACGTACACAAGAAGGGTGGAAAGGCAGGAGGTGGATGACTGGAGGGAGAGGAAAGGTCCAAGGGGGTCCTGCAGCTCAACCGGCGCGTTTAGCAGCCGCCGTTCCTTTTCGGCCCTGCTCCAAACCGCCGTTCAGGCCCCCTTTGGCTGTTGGTGTTCTTGCTGCTGCGGCCTCCGCTCCGTTCCCAGGACTTGTCTGACTCGTTGGTCCAACCCCTCAACTCTTTCTTGGTCCCTCACTCTTTACCACTGACTCCTCACCGCAACCAACGCAACCACTTGACCACCACCTCTACTGACTGACTCTTCACCACTCTCCACTTGACGACCGACTCTCAACCAACTCAGACCAACTCACTACTCACTTCCGTGCGCGCCTTCTTATAGCGCCTCCAGCGATTCAGCCGCCGGCGTTTTGGACACGCCCATCGGGGTGCTCACCTCGGCCCTGGTTGGTCGCGCGACCCTCGGGCTCCGCCCTGGATGACGACGGGCGGGCACGCCCCTCCTCCCCTCTATGACGAGGTGGAGACACGCCTTTCTTCTCCGACTCAAGCACATGGTCAATGGTGGGTTTTGAAGGGGAGGTTATTGGGAATCGAGGGCTCAGCAATGACGAGAGGGGGTGTGATAGGAAATGGAGGTTTTGGGGATGGGAATGAAAGGGGATCTATTCTCTTTCACTGGTGCAATGGAGTACTTCAATTAATGGGAGACATAGCCTTACCCTAGAACACAGAATAAGAGATAACTATCAACAGGGGTATTCTATTACTTGGCTGACGTGTATGCTTGTGGACTAATTATGGGATGCCCTTTCACCTTTACACAGCTCCGGAGGTAGGGGGGCGCAGAATAACCAATAATAATAATAGTACAGCACACAATCAAAAAAATTATACAGTCCTCATCTCCGCAACACTGCACCCTCCTCCTCTTAGGCACGTCCCGGGCCTACAACTTTTACTTTTAGTGCGACACGTAGGTGTAGTTCCCTCTACTTTTAACCTGACCCTGAGTGCGACAGTTTTAAAACATAAATAAATGTGTCCCGCTGCTCCATTGCACCCTGCCTAACAGACTTACGCCCACAGTTAACCGAATTGCGGAATGGTCTTCAAACTATACACTGACGGTGGGAAGCATTATTTACAATTGACGCTACTTTTATTTACAAGACTAACCCAGGACCTGTGATTGTTCTTTCTGGGGGGGAGACAGTCTGCTCTGCATCAATGCACCATTAAAGCACCCAAAAACGCACCAAAGCACCCTCAAGCACCAATCGGTGCACAGTCATCACTGTTCATGAATAAAAATAACCAAACAACCCCTAACCCTGCAGGTGATCTCTTGCTCTTCGGCTCCCTCTGCTGGTGATTATTATTTGTTCTTCCAGATGTTGTCATTCTTTTGCTTTGCTTACTGGCGGCCTATTTGCAATAAAAGAATGCACCTAACGTGTCCGTTTTTTATTTATTTATGGCCCACAGGGGCCGACTACGTGTGGTTCACCTGTGGGGCATCGGTGCCCTGTGGCCAAGGTCCGCCAGCAAGATTTCGGGCCCTCATGGCCGGTTCCAGCAGAGGGGCCATGCCCCAACCCATGGGGTCCATAAGTGGTGCTCGGCCACAGACATGTGGTCCATAATGTGGTGCATCGATGCAGACAGCTGGTTCTGGGAATTTCGGGCGCACAATGGCCGACCCACGCATGCTCCCCTTGGCACCCAGTGGCGCACAGGTCATGTGGGAGACAAAAGGGGAAAGACAATTGAGCGAGGGGTAAGGTCACAAGGGTACACATCAATAAGGCAATGCAAGGCGAAATGCGTACGGAGGGCGAAGTGAGAAAGCTCGTCCCTACCGTACGTCACCCCCCTGTCACCTACCCTACCCTTGCCCTTAACCCATATGTACAAAAATCTACACATTTACAAATTCGTCACTACTGTCACGTCTTCCCCATATTTCCCCTATACCAAATTCGTCTCCACAATCCCTCTACTTCAAAATTTGCCATCACCAAATTCATCATCAATCCTCATAAGGAGGCAGAGATGGAACATCAAAGCACAATGTCACACCCACGTCATGATGCATCTCACAATCCAAACATTTGCACAGTAAAAATAATTAAACATGGCATGGTGCGGAGTACCTGTCACCTCAGGTGAGTGGATGCAGATGGTGCGAGGAGACTTCATCCTAACTACTTTCTAAATGACATTAACACACTTTACACTACCCGGGGTCTTTCCCTGCCAATCCATTGGCCAACTTACACTATGGGTTCTAAAAACCAATTCCCATTGACCAAACTGTGGTGCTTCTCAATTTGGGGTCTCACTCCCCCGATTCATCTCCCGGTGCCTTCGCACAATTTCTGGGCTGCGACGTGTAGCTCTCCCAGCAGGTCTACCCACCTGCACACCTCCCCCACTGCAGTTGCCACCCGAGCTTACCTAGCTCCTCACCCTAACCTAACTAACTGGGGAAGGCCCTCTCCTGGCTCTGTCACCCCTTGGTGCCCTCTGGCACTGGGCTACCTGGGTCCGTCCTCCGGATCCTCGGGCCCCATCCACAACAACTACTACCGGCTCCCAGAGCCCACCTGCGGCCTCACCTGGCCGACATCCTCACAGTGGTGGAGCGCCCAACCAACTACACACACTAACAGGCTACACGCCCAGCCATTTCCACAACACTAATGCACCCCTCCAAAGACCATTCTTTCACCCGCACCACAGATGCCAATATCCAACCACAATTTACCTGTACCCTCTACCTAACACTTACACTACCCGCCCCGGGTATCCGTGATGGGGGTCCACTCTTCCCCCATTCCCACCTTCGCACCATCCACTCCACTCCACAATTTACACCATACTCACTCCACGACCATCCATTCCAATACTCCATACCATTTATTCCATACGACCATTTATTTCACACAACCATTCTCCATTCACCTGTTGTTGCACACCTGTGCAATCACACCTGGTGCCACCTGCACCCTCCTCCTCTTCCTGGACCATTTGGTCAGCACAACACGCAATCACCACTACTCACTCATACACTGCTCCACACACCTGTTCAGTTGCACACCTGTTCAATCCTCACACACGGCATCATCTCAGCTAACTACTCCCCTCTGAAACTTGCGCTTCCCAGTCGTCCCTTTAAACTATTGCGCTCCCACGTCATTATCATCCATACTAATCTACCTGCGTCCCCACTACAGGTATCAGTCACTATCTAAACCTTAACGTTACCTAATGTCATCTTCGCTAGATCCCTATCAATATAACCTAACCCACCCGGGCTAGTTTTCACTGCCATACACCCCATAAACTATAGCTCCTTTGCCCCACCCTTCTGTGAGGGATGACAGCGTTGCCATCCCACCACAGGGAGGCATCTCTCACTACCATCCCCCCAGTCCTCTGACGCTACGAGCCCCCGTCGCAAGAGGTACTGGGCCCTGCCTCGGCATCTAGAGCCGAGGCAATCCATGAGGGCGCCTGCTCGCCGGCATAAGGTCTTATCCGGTCGGCATGGACGATCCGAGGGGGGGTCCGTGGCCCCATTTTGATCTTAATGACCACGTCACAGATTTGCGACAGGACGACCCCTGGGCCTTGCCAGGGGAAGGTGAGTTTTGGGCACCTTCCCTTCCGCCTCCGGGGATTAAAGAACCAAATCTTCATCCCCGGAGCGTATTGACTCCCCTGGCTCCGGTCGTCGTACCTGCGCTTCATCTTGGCCCCCGCCAGATGGAGCTGGCGGCGGGCGAAGGCATGGACCCGCTCCATGCCTTCCTCCAGGTGACGTGCGTAACCCTCCCTCGGCGGTGTGTCCGTGGTGTCTGGCACGGGACCGCATAGCAAGTCGGCGGGAGCCCGTAACTCCCGCCCATACATAAGCAACGCTGGACTGCATGCGGTGGCCCCGTGCTGGCTAGTTCGGTAGGCCATCAACAGGTACGGGAGATGTTCGTCCCAGTCATCCTGACGGGTGGTGGTGAACAATGCCAGTTGTTGGATCAATGTTCGATTGAACCTTTCCACCATCCCGTCAGATTGTGGCCGCAAGGGCGTGGTCCTGGTTTTCCGAATTGACAGGAGTCTGCACACATCTTTTAGCAATTGACTTTCAAAATTTCGACCCTGATCGGTGTGCAGCTCCTGTGGAATCCCGTGCCGACATACAAATCCTTCTACGAAGGCCTGTGCTACCACCCCTGCTTCTTGGTTGGGGAGGGCATAGGCCTCCGGCCACTTGGTGAAATAGTCCATTACAACGAGGATATACTTATTACCTTGGCGGGTGCGGGGCAGCGGTCCTAGAATATCCATAGCCACCCGCTCAAGGGGGGCCCCCACCTGATGTAATTGAAGGGGGGCCCTCATCCTCCGTGCTGGTCCCTTTTTGGCAGAACAGGCGTCGCATCTCCGACACCAGTCCTGTATGTCGCGCCCCATATTCACCCAATAGAACCTCCGGCGGACCCGAGATATTGTCTTTGTCCTGCCCAAATGGCCGCCGGAGCGGGTACCATGCACCTGTTGCAATATGACGTTCTTGAATTTGTCAGGGACTATCACCAGCCAGGAAGTTCTATCAGAGGGAACCTCCACCCACTTGCGATACAAGATGTTGCCTTTCAATTCCAGGGTCTGCCACTGAGCCCAATACGCCTTTGTTTGCGCCCCGAGGGGGGTGACCTCTTCCCCCTTTTGTCTTTGCCCCAATTTGACCCAATTGAACACCGGCCCCAGGACAGGATCCTCCTGCTGGGCCGTGCTCCATGCCAAATCTCCAAATTCCTTGTCCGCGGTTAGTGGCAAAATTGGCCCTCTCACCCGGGTTGCCCGGATGACGAGAATCGGGGCAGAATCGCCCAATTGCTCCCTCTCCTCATGTCTCGCACAAAATTTGCAGTTTTCCCCCAGACAAGGACGCCGAGAGAGTGCGTCCGCATTACCATGGGCCTTCCCGGCCCTATGGGCCACATCAAAATCGTACTGCTGCAACTTTTCCAACCACCTTGCAATTTGGCCCTCCGGTTCCTTGAACCGAAGGAGCCATTGCAAGGAGGAATGGTCAGTTCTAACCAAAAATTTCCGCCCGTACAGGTACGGGTGGAAATGGTTCATGGCAGCCAGCATAGCCAATAACTCTTTGCGAGTGACGCAATAATTTCGCTCGGGCCTACTTAAGGCCCGACTATAGTAACCAATCACTCTCTCCACGCCCTCCTGTGTCTGAGACAAAACTGCGCCCAATCCTTCCTGGCTCGCATCCGTGTCCAGGGTAAATGCCCCGTTACTAGTGGGGTAAGCTAGAAGGGGTGCGGATGTTAGACACCCCTTCAATTTTTGGAAGGCCTCGTGGCACTCCCGTGTCCAATTAAATCGCGTCCCCTTCTCCGTAAGCCGGTGGAGGGGACGGGCCAACTCCGCAAATTTCGCCACAAAGCGCCGGTAGTAGGAGCAGAGTCCCAAAAATCCCCGCACCTCCTTGATGGTACGTGGTGCGGGCCACTCCTCTACCGCTTTAATTTTGTCTGGGTCCGTTTTTACCCCCTCGCGGCCGATCACGTGACCTAGATAGGCCACCTCTCTTGCAAACAAAGTGCACTTACTCGGGTTCAGCTTCAACCCTGCCTGTCTGAGGCACCCGAACACCTGGTCCAAATTAGCTACTGCCTGGGGGAACGTTTTGGCATGTACTAGGACGTCATCCAGGTACACCAGGCATGATTGCCATGGCATGCCGCCTAGTACATGTTCCATCAATCTTTCAAAGGTGGCGGGGGCGTTACACAAACCAAACGGCATCACAGTAAACCGATACAGTCCCTTACCTGTGGAAAATGCCGTTTTCTCCTTCCCTGCCCTATCCATCTCCACCTGCCAATACCCACTCTTGAGGTCCAAAGTTGAGAACCAATTTGAGCCCGCAACGGCATCGAGGGTGTCATCAATCCTTGGCAGGGGATATGAGTCCTTGAGTGTCACGTTGTTTAGCTGGCGATAGTCCACGCAGAACCGCGTGGTCCCATCCTTCTTTTTGACCAGCACAACAGGTGACATCCAAGGACTTCCCGAGGGCTCGATCACACCTGCGTCGAGCATTTTTTCAACCTGCTCGTCAGCTTCCGCCCTCTTGCTCCAAGGGAGCCGTCGGGCGGCCTGACGAATAGGCCGGGCCTCACCGGTGTGGATCTGATGTTTCACCAGGCCCGTACGTCCAATATCCTCGGTGGACAAGGAGAAGAGGTCCAAATGGGACCCAACCAGTTTGTGTAAGGCCTCCCTCTGGGTACCTCCCAACTCTACACTACTACGATTTACCATCTCGCAAATGGGATCGGGCCAATTCCTAGAACTTATTGAAGGCTCCCCCTGGGGCCGGCTCGGCTGGACGTTCTCGCCCCTCACTGACGCGACTTCTCTAACTGGGGTGCAGCCAGCTACCTTCGTGCCCCTCACTATAGTGCGTGGTTCTGTGCTAATATTAATTACTCGGACGGCCACCACCGGCCCGGCCGTTTTTACAAGGGTACGGCCCACGATTAAACCAGGTATGGATAGCGCTGCCACCGGTTCGACCAGGCCGCAGGATTCCTGCCATGTCGGGCGAGCTGACCATCGGGCCGGCACTATGGCCTCGGCCCCCGGAGGGATGGTCACGGCCTCAGGAGCCTCCAGCTCCACCCTCTCGGCCGTGCTCACCCCCTCCAATGGTAGCTCCTCCACTCCCCATCGCAGGATCCCCCGACTCAAGTCGATTTTACAACCGCTGGCAGTCAACAAATCCAACCCTATTAAGCATGGGTCGCACACCTCCGCCACCCAAACCTCTATCTCCTGCTTTACCGATCCCAACTTGAGGGTCACAAAACCACGCCCTATGATCGGAGCCGTTGCCCCGGTAGCCAACTGCAAACTATGATTTTCCAGACGCTGGATTTTACCCCAGCCGTCTGCACTCGAATTAAGGACCACGGGGCTGATGTTCGTGGCGCTGGCTCCCGTGTCCACCACGGCGTCTACCCCCACGCCAGCAATTTTGCACCGAATTGTCAAACTACCCGTCCCAATTCGGCCACAATGAATGACCTGTCGCGTCAACGAGGGCTTCTCCCCATCCCCTACTGCCGAACACCGCCCTGCATGCCCGGCACGTTCTAGTTTCCCGGGCCCTGGCGGGGGGGGGGGGGGGGGGGGGGTGTCTGAGGTCGGCTAGGCCGATCTATACGGGGCGGAGTTGAGGGCATCGGTTGGCGGGAAACGTCCCGGCGCGGAGCTCGACACTCCCATGCACGGTGACCCATCCGAGCACAATTATAGCACCTCACCTGGTAAGGTGCTTGCCTCCGGTATTCCAAATTCCCCCCCCTGTATGTCCGAATTGGGGTACTCTGTCGGGGACTACCGGGTGCCACCGCTGGGGCCGCCTGCCATGGTCCAGGTCCCGCCAGGCGCCGATCCACTAACCTCTGGACCATGCTCTCCAGGTCAGGGCCCCCGTCGGGGGCCCGCCCCCCATCACGGGCCCCATCTGACGCACCGCCACTGCGTGGCGCTCGCCTCCCCGGGCCAGGGGCCTCGCTGCTTCCCAACGGGCTGCAGCGTCGGCCGCCTGACTCATGGGTTGCGGGCGCCACATGGCGAGCTGTTGCCGGAGCTCCAGATCCGGAAGGGCCTGAATAAAGTGATCCAGCGCCAGGCTTTCCTGGGAACTCGCTGCCATGTCCGCGTGTGCAATCCCGACCGCGCGGCGAATATCGTGAGCAAGTTCCCCGATGGTCTCCTGGGGCTTGCGTTTTCGCTGCGCAAGTTGGGCTTTAACAAGCTCGCTTTGCTGTTCAATGCCGAACCGATTAATTAATGCCGCACGGAGAGCTGGCAGGGTGAGAGCACCCGGTGGTAAAGCCGTCAGCACCTCCGCCGCCGCACCGCGCAGTGCCCCCACCAGGTGTACTCCACCTTAGTCCGGATTCCAACCGTTGCCTTTACACACGTACTCAAACTGCGCCAGGTACGCCCTCAAATCACTCTTGCCGTCATACGGCGCGAGTGGGACCTTGTGGGCGCCCGAAGGTCGGACCCCGCGCGTCACTCCTTGCGGGATCAACGCGGGACCAACCCGTTCGGGCTCCCACAGTACGTTATTCCCGGGGGGCTCCCGCGCGTCCCCCGTCCCTCCAAACACTACCCCTCCTGGTGTCGATGCCTGGGTCGCCCCTCCGCAACCCGCTACCCACGCCATACCCCCACATCCTTGCTCACCAGCACCCCCCTCACATCCCCATAGCCACACCTCCTTGCACACCTCCCCTGTCCATCCACTCCGGACCAGTCATACATCTTACCATTGGTCCCTCACGAACACCCGGGTCTACACCACCCCCCCAGCCGACTGAATCTCCCCTCACATCATATACATTGCCACTCACCTCCGTACCTCGTCGTCGCACCTCCTCTGCCACCTGCAAACTTTTTATTTGGTTAGTGAGCACCTCATCATGATTTGAACACAGACCTTGTACATATTCCATGACTTCCTCCTTTATCTCCCTCTTAGTTTCCCTCCGTCTCTTCTTAATTTCACTCACCCCTTCTTCCACCTCCTCTAATTTTTACTTTACCTCCTTCACCTCCCTGTGCGCTCCCTCTATCTCTTCCTCTAACGCCACTTTAACCGTTTCTATGTGCGTCCTCACCTCTCGGTCTTTCGTCTCTATTACTTCTGTCACCTCTTCCAACTTCTTCGTCAACCCCTCATGTACCATCTGACATTCCTTCTGTGTCGCTATTAATTCATTTTTTATGTCCTTTTGTGTCGCTTTTAACCCCCCGATTATTGCAGTGTTCTTTTCCACTTGGTCCGCTAGTTCCCTTTGTCCGACTGTCAGCTGTTCTACTCCCTTCGTCAGATCCTCTATGCCCCCCTGTAACCTAGCCGTATTATTCCTCACTTCTTTCTCCATACGCTTCTCACCTCGCTTTACCTCCTCGCGTAGCCCCGAAACCTCCTCACCCACACCTCGTCGTATCTCCTCCTTCATCTTTGTAGATGCCACCCTCATCTGTCCCAATTCATCCCTCTGAGCATCCAGTTTGGTTTCTACCCCGATTTTCACCTCCTCTATCTGCTCTCCCATTTGTTTGATTTCCCTGGCAGATTGTTCCCCTATTTCCCGCAATTTGTCCTCCATCCTATTTTCTAACCCCATTAACCCATTTTTTACCTCTTTTATCCCGTTGTCTAACCCCTCAAAATTTTTGTCTAACTTCTCACCGGTACCCCTCGCTTCGTCCCTCATTACCCCCATTTGCTCACCCTGAGCATCCATCCGGTTCCCCTTTACCCCCATTTGGTTTCCCATTACCCCCATTTTTGCTTCTAGCCTCTCCATAAGGGCCCCCATTTGCAACATAAAAAGGTTCGAATCCACCTGCGGCGCTGCTACGGTCGCGGCAAAATTTGGTGCCGCTTCACCCACGTGCGTGAGGACGCCACTTTGCGCGTCTGATACTTCCGCAACCACATTGCTATTTTTCTCCTCCTCCCTATCCTCCACATACATTTCCCCGAGGTCCTGGGTCGATTCCACCCTGTCTATCTCTCCCACCGACATCCGATCGCCTTGATTGTCCATGGCGCGATCTCAAAATTCGGGTTTTATATTTTCGTAAAACAAAATCAAATTTCGCCGTTATAATTTCGAGCGCGTGAAACGCGCTCCGGATCGAATTCTACT